>NW_025369555.1:0-6082 GCF_016433145.1 Gracilinanus agilis | reverse complement strand
ATCTATCTATCTATCTATCTATCTATCTATCTATCTATCTATCCATCTATCTATCCAGCCAGCCATCTATATGTATCTCAGTATAGTATAACAGAAAGAGCATTGATTCTGGAGTTTACAGATCTAGATTTAAATCAAAACTCTTACACTTGAATTTGAAAAAACATCAACTGACCCTCCCCAGGCCTATTTCCTCAACTCCAAAGTAAAAGAAATAGACTAGATGATTGTGGATTTTTCTTCTAGCTCTCAGGCAGTGATCTATAAGCAATCAATTGTGTTGTTATTACTGCCCATATTAAAGCCCTCTTCCTGGAGAAGGCTATATCAATGAGGCACAAACTGGCATTTTGTGCTAATACCTATCGCCATTCTCAGCACCTAACATTTGTCTTGGTACCCAGTAAGTAATTAACAAATGCCCACTGAATGAATGTTAACTTCCGAAGACCTTTGAGTGAGGTCTAGAAAGAAAATGTATATCTTGTCCAAGTACTAACCTAGCAAAACTCAAATAAGCTCTTCACGTTGTCTGTACTCTAAGAAGAATTTCAACTTATTCAATTCAAAGCCAATAAACTTATTAATTTCTGTTTTACTGAAAAAAAAATGTTCTAGGAACTTCAACCTCTGTAATTCTCCAAGACAATCAGTCAGCAAGCATTTCTTAAGCAATTAGATCCTAGCACAGTATTGAGAATATAAAGGAAAAGCTAAAATAGCCCTTGCCGTCAAGGAGATTATTCCTTTTTTTTTTATTTTTAAAACTTATGCTTTTGTTTTTCTTAATTAACAAATAAATATTTATCTTCTCTCCTTATTCCTTCAATTAAAATTTTTTTAAAAAAGAAAAAACTCTCACAACAAATATGCATACTCAAAGAAACAAATTACTTAAATGGACATTTCCAAAAAACAGTAAATTATTTCTGCATTTAGAGTTGATGACCTCTCTGTCAAAGAGTAATATACTTCGTCATCCATTTTCTAGAATACAAGGAGTTCAAATTCAAAAAGAGGAGAGGACCTGTTTAAAGTCTGCTTATGCCTAGAGTATAAAATTGGGATTACAGCCTCCCAAAAGTTATATAGAAATAGATTTCAGCCTAACTTAAGGAAAACTTCCTAATATTTTGATCTGTCCAAGAGTGGCTTTAAGTGTCGTCCTTTAAGCTGGCCCTGGATGATGACTTGATGTGATGGGTGGGAATCACGCTTCAGAGTAGGTTCTGGACTGGACACTGGGGATAGTGGGGCCCTTCCAATTCTGCCATTCATTATTTCTAGGTAATATATAAAACATTTGCTTTAAGGAAGTTTGGGTCTTGAAAAGGAGCACATCCTAAGAAATATATGAGTTTGTGATGATGTGGCTTGTGCCACTTGGTAGATAATAAAGTATTTAAGCCCTTACTCCCCCCCACCAAGTTATTTCAGCATTTCTTTGGTTGTTTCCTTGTCAAAAAGTATATATTTTAGTGCTTTCTAAACACACACATTTATCCGAAAAGAAGAATGAGACAAATGTTCCTGAATTACTATTTCAATTAATCATATACTTTTCTCGGGAAAGCAAAGTAAACATGCTCGAACTGACTGACTCCATTATTTCTAAGCCTTGAAAATTAGACTCTGATATCTATCAGTCTACATTGGAATAATGGGGTCCCAGATGATTTGGTTCATTTATTGGTGCCAAGCATACACTTGTGAATCCTACGAATTGACCTTTCTGGTTAAAATTTGGGTTCCTGGATCATTTGTCCATTCAGCAAGCTTTTCTTAAGGACTTACTGTTTGCTAGGTGCTGTACCTAGTCCTGGGGATACAAAGACAGAATAGCCTTGCCCTCAGGGAGCTTATATATATTCTTTTGGGTTTTCCCATAAAGATATTAAAATATCTTTGTGCTAGACAAGATTTAGAAGTGAGTTCTTGCTAGTGTCTGTGATCTGTCCTAGCACTCCACTAATTGTGAGTAATTGAAGGGAAGTCCAGGATGATTTAGTGGCAGAAAGCATTATTTTCCTGAAACTAGCTTTACCACCTATAAATTCATATAGCCAAAGGCTAATAGATATCCTTAGGAAACTTATTCTGAGGAATAGAGTATAGAATCATTGGCTGTAGAGGTAGAAAGGACCTCAGACACTACCCTTTGTGCAGATGATAAAAAGTCAAAGATTAAAGCGATTGCTACTTTTATAAAGCTTACATTCCACTTGAGGAAAGGAGAGAGAGCTACAATGTGTGCTAAGTAAATTCAAAGTAACTTCAAGAAGATGGAGGGGATAACATCTAGGGATGGCAGAGATAAGGGAAGGAAAGGCACTCTTCACCATCAGTCAATAACAGAATCTGAATTGGACAGGATTTTATAGGCTATCTGGTTTAGCACTATCCAAAACAGCATTCTCTCTACAGCATCCTGTGCCTCTTCAAATATCCCTGGTGAGGAAGAATAGCCTCCAAGGTATACCATTCCATTTTTATAATTTTGGAAAGTTTTCCTTGATTTGCCAAGCCCAAATCTGCATCTTTCCATCTCCCATAGAATGTTCCTCATTCTAGCCTATTAGCTCTTCAGAGGCAATCCAACATTTTTTAAAATTTAATTAAAAAAAACTTACCTTCCATATTAGAATCAATACTGTATATTGATTCTAAAGCAGAAGAGCAGTAACTGGGGGTTAAATAACTTGCCCAGGGTTACAGATCTAGGAACTGTCAGAGGCCAGATTTGAACCCAAGATCTCCCATCTCCAGCCTGGCTCTCAATCCCCTGAGATACCTACCTACACCGCCCCCCCCCACATATTCTTAAAGGCAACTACCATACCTTCATCCTCCACCCCATTTTAATTCTTCCTCCCCCATGACTCCAGCACGCGAAGATCATAATGATAATAATAATCTTGTATCGCAAAGCCATTTTGGTGAATTGAAGGCTAACTGAGATTATAAAAACCATTATAGCAACTTCTAGTTTACAAAGATGGAAGTAAGGCCATGTGAATGTGAATCATCATTTTCATACTGAGTATATTAACTAATGTCATAGTCAATTTTAGGAACATGAGAAGCATGGGATGACAAGACACTTAAACCCTGTCAGGAAAAGCCTTTTTTATCTCCATCATCACTACCCTTTCCCAGCTGTCCATCTAAATCAGACCACAGCCCTTATTTCACACAGATAGCATGTGTTCCACTCATCCCCAACCTATAGCTTCTCTGGCTTTGTAGCCCTAACTCCAAATTTTCCCCACATAAGATTTTATTGGATCCTTCCCCAAGGATCCCAAATGGGTTACTTATTTAGATTAAAGGGGTTTTTTTTGAGATGTGAACCCAGAAATTGTTTCTGTTTGCTTTTTAAAAAATCATATTTTATTTTCTACCAATTATATGTAAAAATAATTTTTAACATTCATTTTTTTTAAAATTTTGAATTCCAAATTCTCTTCCTCTTTCCCATTCTCACTCCGTCCCACCCTCCCTCTCTCTGAAAAGGTAAGCATTCTGATATAGACTTCACATGTGTAATCATGTAAAATGCAATTCCATATTTGTCATTTTGTGAAAAAGGAGATCATAGATTTTAAGATGAGAGGGACATCAAAAGGAATTTAAGTCAACGTCTCTTATTTTGTAGATGATAGAACTGAGCCCTAATGAGATTGTAACTTTTCTAAAGTCTCGCAGATAGTAAGAGATAGAAATGAGATTCAAACCCAGGTCCTCTGATTCAAAAATCTAAAGCTCCTTTCAGCTACACCATTTCTTCCTTTTTTTTTTTTATAGTGCTCTAGACTTGAGGACTTGGAGGATTCCTGTTTCCAAACTTCCCATTGAAAATCACTTTTCTCAGTTTGAAAACTAGATTAGTCTACTTCCTCCTAGGCAGGTACCTGAATTTATGATCAGGAAGTATGGATATGTGAATATATATTTTTAATCTCAACAGGACATCATCATATCTATAATTCTTTAACAATTATAAGCTTATCAATACAAAATTTTTAGTATTAGACTACTTTTAATTACAGAAATTAAGGGTCTCGTTTCTCAAATATATAAAGAATTAAATCAAATTTATAAGAGTACAAGTCATTCTATAACTGACAAATGGTCAAAGGATATGAATAAGCAGTTTTCAGATGAAGAAATCAAAGCTATCAGTAAATATGAAAAAATCTTCTATACCTCTTAATTAGAGAAATGCAGATCAAAACAACTCTGAAGTATAACCTTATAGCTATCAGATTGGCCAATCTGGCAGTAAAGGAAAATGATAAATTTGGAGGGGATGTGCAAAATTGCTATGCATTATCTAATTATATAATTGAAATTTTAAAAAAATTTAAATCTAATCATCCTTTCCTAATAACATATAATGACTTTTCGTACAACCTTGAACTTTATGCAGTTAAATGTTCAGTTCCCTTCTTTTACAGATTTTTTTTTGCCAGTTTTTGTTTTTAAACCATCAGAGCTGGAAAAAAAGCTTAGAAATCGTTTAATCAAACCCATTATTTTACTGCTAGAGAAACTGAGACCCAGGGAGGCTACGCAACTTTTCACTGTTGACATCTGCTAGCAATGACAAACCTATAGCTAGAAACCTGGTGCTCTGGCTCCCAGCCCATGCTTTCTTCTTGTTTAATAAGACTGGATTTCCATATATCTGAATTTTGTTGAACAAATAGTTGTAATTTCTTTTGTTTCTTCTCTACGTTTTACTTTTTAGTTGCCTTCTGATGCTTGATGACACATGGAGATTACTTGCATATATTAGGCTGCTTGAACATGCTTAAAATATGCAAAAAGAAGTCAGAGGCGGATGAAAATTAATTTACAATTTTAACTTCTTAAGAAAAGAATTAGTCTAAAACCAGTGGACCTTTTCTATTTTAATAAAATAATAATCCATAAGCAGTTGCCATGAAACTTTTTTTCCAAATACTATTGTATAGATTATAAAAATTCCCCTTGATAAATGTTAGATAAAGTGCTTTAGTTTCTCTATTAGTGTTTGGTAGGAGAGCTAATGACCTTGTATAAAGCAAACATAAATTATATTTGCATACCTTCCCTGTAGTAGCTTTTGTAAATGTGCAGCAATAGTTCTCCAGTAACAAAAGAAAGTTAGTTTTGTTGAGGTTTGTGGGGTTGAGCACTGAAACAAAATCAGCCAGTTTATTAACGCATTTTATTTAAGATATAAACAATTGGTGGCAGCTGGGTAGCTCAGTGGATTGAGAGTCAGGCCTAGAGACAGGAGATCCTATGTTCGAATCCGGCCTCAGACACTTCCCAGCTGTGTGACCCTGGGCAAGTCACTTGAACCTCATTGCCCACCCTTACTACTCTTCTGTGTAGGAGCCAATACACAGAAGTTAAGGGTTTTTTAAAAAAAAAAAAAAAAGATATAAACAATTAACACCAAACAAATATGTAAATAATGACAGCAGACTTTTTTTAAAAAGTTCAACACAGTATAGTGCTATGGGACAAACCCTACACTTAATTGAGATTTTGTGGTTGAGTCATATCAGTTGTGCCCGACTCTTCATGACTCCATTTAAGTTTTCTTGGCAAAGATACTGGAGTGCTTTGCCATTTTCCTTCTCTGGCTCATTTTGCAGATGAGGAAACCAAGGCAAACAGAGGTTAAGTGACTTGCCCAGAATCACACAGCTAGTATCTGAGGCCAGGTTTGAATTCAGGAAGATGAGTCTTTCTAACTTCAGACTTCATACTCTATGAACTGCATCATCTAGCTGCCTCAATAGTCAGAGTCTGGGTTCAAATCTTTGATTTATCAAGAATCAGCTTTATAATTTGGACTTTGTCCCCCAGCTCTCCAAATCTCTCCCCAGCCAAATGAGGGAACAAGAGCTCTAATTTCTCTTACATCACTTCTAGCTTTAAGGCTCAGGAGCTCTCTTTAGGTACATTAACTCAGATAAATACCTATGGTCAGCGAAGAAAGAAATGAAACAGGGTTTTAAAAAATGAGCAACTTGGAAGAGTTGTATCATCACTTCAATGCAATAATCACTCATTGGGCATCTTCTGT
>NW_025369554.1:0-1050 GCF_016433145.1 Gracilinanus agilis | reverse complement strand
CTTCCTCTCCCTCCCTATCTTACTTCTCCTTCAAATTCTCTCCCATCGTCCTTTCCCTAATCCTCCTCCTCTCCCTCTACATCCTCCCCTCATCTTTCTCCTACTTCTGCTCCCCCACTCACTCCTAGCCTCTTTTCTTCCTCCTTCTTCTGCTCCAACTATGAAAAAATAAACTGTATTCTTTTAAAATTAACAATGTTTAATGTTTATATATAATATAACAATAACATAATACATGATTTTTTATAAATATGTAATAAATAGTAACAAATATGCCTATCCAAGGGAAACATTATCGCCTTAGCTATGTCCAAAAATCTTTATCTTGTTCTTTTAATCCACCTCTCTACCACCCTTCCCCAAGAAGACAAGCAATATGATATAGGTTGTATAAATTATACAGTACATATTACCTTATTCATCATGTTGTAAAAAAAGACATTTATTGCTTACACTTAAAAGAAGAATTAATTGAGGTAATGAAGTAAAGAATGGTATTTTTAAATATGCAGACCCCAAGAGTTTCTTCTGTAGCAGTGAAAACTCTTTTTCACCACAAGTCCCTTAGAATTGTCCTAGAACATTTGTCATATTGATAATATGTACTCCTCCAGTTTTTATTGATAGTATTGATAATATTTACTCCTCCATTTTCAGTTGTTCATTAGATGTTATTATGTAAAATATTCTCCAGGTTCAGCTCTCTCTACTTTGCATCACTTTATACAAATCTTTACTTGGATTTGTTTTGTTTTTGATCATCTTCATTCTTATTTCTTATGGCACAACAGTATTTTATACAATCACATACCACAAGTTGTTCAGACTACTCTTATATGGTTTGATAATTTTACTTAATTATATTGTCCATTTTAGCAGGAGTTTAAATGGAAAGAAAGTCATTTTCATTCACTTCTCACTGAGAATCTCCCATATTAGTTATCATAATTGACACAGGAGTACTTTCTTCTTTCTGACAGCAAAGAGAGAAGTAAGGACGAAGAGACCCTTCAAAGGTCATTTCTGAGAAACTACAAAGTAAGGATCCCT
>NW_025369553.1:0-4644 GCF_016433145.1 Gracilinanus agilis | reverse complement strand
TAGATAGATAGATAGATAGATAGATAGATAGATAGATAGATAGATAGATAGATAGATAGATAGATAAGTTCTTAGCATTGGAAACTATTTACTGCAGCACATCTCAACTATCCATCTAGAATCTTGAGTAGTAGACTATATTCCAGGGGATTAAGTGATTTGTGGAGGGAGACACAATTAATGTATATTTGAAGTAAAATGTAGAAAGCAATACAGGTAATTTCAAAATAGAGAGAATACCAACTGGGAGGATTAGAAAAGGCCTTCTGCCAGATGGCACCTGAGCTGTGCCTTGAATAGAGTCAGAGATTCTATGAAGTAGAAGGGAAAGAGAAATGTGAGTTTAAAATCCAGAGAAAGTCCTCTAACATCCTGGAGAGATCCTGTACAAATTGAGCAACTAGGTGGCACGGTGGTTAGAGTTTGGGGCCTGGAGTCAGGAAGATTTTTCTCTTTGAATTCAAATCTGGCCTCAGACACTGATTAGCTGTGTGCCCCTGGGCAAGTCATTTAACCCTATTTGCCTCAGTTTCCACATCTGTCAAATGAGCTGGAGAAGGAAGTGGCAAACTACTATAGTAATCTCTGCCAAGAAAATCCCAAATGGGGTCACAAAGAGACAGAAACAGCTGAACAACAACATATTTCAATTCAATAAATATTTATTGTGTCTACTATGTCCCAGCCACTGTGCTAAGATATATTGAACCCTTGATTTCAGTA
This sequence comes from Gracilinanus agilis, assembly GCF_016433145.1. Classification (NCBI taxonomy): domain Eukaryota; kingdom Metazoa; phylum Chordata; class Mammalia; order Didelphimorphia; family Didelphidae; genus Gracilinanus; species Gracilinanus agilis. The sequence goes on along the minus strand of NW_025369553.1, from coordinate 3,921 downwards.
ATATAGAGAACTTCCCAGTGATCCACATCCCTCCATCATTGTGGATTGGCATCTAACTCTGCAACCTGTGATCTTAGAGAGGGTCAGTAACTAGCCCAGGGTCACACAGGATGTGTCAGAAGAGACTTAACTGCAGTCTTTCTGACTGCCCACCACAATGCACAGAGTCTCTTCCCTCTAAGTAATTTACAGTCAGATATCGGGCAAGAATCACTCAAGATGAAAAGACATACATGAGTTTTGTTCTGTCCCATTGGAGGAAGCCTCACCAAAGAGCATCTAAATCAGACCTGGGCACTGATGTTTTTCCCCATGAAAGAAACTAGACTTTGCTGTTTCTGGTGATGACAAAACACTCTTGGGGAAAGGTTGCTCCAAAAATTGATAGATTTTTTTCAGGGCTAATATAAACAACAGCAGTCTGGCTGCTGTTTGTGGACATCCATATTGGCTATCAGAAATATTTTGAGAAAAATTTAAGAAGAAAAAAGAAGAAGAACATGAAACATGTAACTATGGGGAAATATTCAAATTTTTAAAAATTTTAAATTTAAATTTAAAAAAAGGAAAAAAGAAGAAAAGAAGGAGTATCAAAATTAGAGGGTCAGACTTGACAGGCTCTGAGGACTTGATCAGTATTCAATGGTCACTTGTATAAAAGCTGAGGACTAGTTCAGGATGGGCCTTGGTTTCCTCATCTGCAAAATGAGCTGGACCACTACAGTGTCTTTCCAAGGACACTCTACAGTGGGGTCATGAAAAGTCAGATGTGACTGAAATGATTGAACTACAACAAAAAGTTCAGGACACACCCAATCCGAAAACAAAGTTCCCAGAGCAGGAAATGGTTTTGGAGGCACAGAGAGTAGTAGCCTGCCCAATGGCTCATAATTTTCCTGATCCATCCCATAGACTAATTCATTTTTTTTAGTTTTATCTTTATTTTATTTTTTAATAACAAATTTACACATAAGTTTTCCAAAGTTATTTGATTTATGTTGTCTCCCTCCCTTCTTCCCTCTCCCCTCCCAGAGTTGACCAGCAGTTCAATCTGGGTTGTACTTATACTGAAAACATATTTCCATATTATTCATTTTTGTGAGCGAGAATAATTCATTTTAAAATCATAGGATCATGACTCTAGGGTTGGAAAGGACTCCAGAGGCCAACTCCTTTCATTTTATAAATGTGGAAAACTGAAGCCCAAAGAGGTTATATGAATTGCCCAGGGTTACACAAGTATTAATGATTAGATTCAAGTAGTAGATTAGGTTAGTAGATTAGAGTAGAATAGATTCAACCATTACAAGTAGTAATGGTTAGATCTGAATCCATGACTTCTTGATCCCAGGTTCAACACCTACTATACCTTACTTCTTGTTGCTTAGTTGTTTGGGTTTTTTTTTGGTCATGTCTGACTCTTCCTGAACTCATTTCAGGTTTTCTTGGCAAAAATACTGGAGTGGTTTGCCATTTCCTTCTCCAGTTCATTTTACAGATGAGGAAACTGAGGCATATAGGGATAAATGACTTGCCCAGGGTCACATGGCTAGTAAGGGTCTGAGATCAGATTTGAATTCAGGAAGATGAGTCTTCGAGACTGCAAACATGGCACTCTATCCACTGTACCACCTAGCCGCCAACTATATCATTCTGCCTCACATGAAATTCAAATTTAGTTCAACAAATATTTATTCAGCCTATTGTATACATGTTGCTATTTTTGGTTCAGAGGATATAATGTCAGAAATTAAACAGTCCCTCCTCTCAAGAGACTTACCTTCTTCTGGCAGATGGGAGAGATACCATAGAAATATATACAACAGGTAAGTAAATAAAATATAATTTCAGGGAGGGATGGTCAGGGAGCACCCTAACCACCGAGTGGGATAAGGAAGGACCTCTTTTAAGATATAAGGGAACCAGGAATTCCAAGAAGCAGAAATTAAGGTGGAAGAGAATTCTGAACCTGCTCAAAGGTTTATACAAAAGCTCAAAGGTGGGAGATGGATGGTCATGAACGAGGAAGTTGGGTGAAATGTAGAATATATATAAGGGGGAGTCATATTAAATCATTCTGGAAAGGTAGACTGGTACCAGGCTATAAAGGAGTTTAAATGTCAAATAAAGGAAGGCTGGGATTTTTTTCCCCCAAGAAAGACAGATTCTTTAGACTGTGGCCATCAGCACCCAGAGAGTCTTCAACCATCATTCTTGAAAATGGTTTGCCATAGTTACATAGCTGAAGTGGGAAGGAATTTGATTTGTCTTCGAGGGCAAGAGATCCAGAGAAACTCATTAGTTGAAAACCTATCTGTGACCTTCATACTAACCTTGGAGAAATCACTTAAGCTCTCAGTTTCCAAGGCCACTTCCATGGTGGTCAGATGGGGCGTATATAGTCCCTGATGATTAGAGGGATAGGCTGGGATGACTGATTAGTTCAAGCTTGGAAACAACTTCTCTGAGTCTGGAAGCAGGCTGCGGGAGGTGCTAAGGAATCTTATATAGGGATCAAAAAGCAAGATTACTTCTCCATTCTGGGTGCCGATTCAGAATTTTGTTTTTTTTGTTGTTAGGGAACTTACTTCAGTTGTTGCCTGAAGGTGATATCCAGTGACATTCTTGGCATTTCTCGTGTTTTTCCACTTCCCTTTTTACTGAATTATTTGTATGCAATTTCTTTTTTACTCACAGGGCATTAAAATCATTCTGCTGGAGAGCTCGGGATATTTTACAGACAGCATCTGCAAGCTGTCGGGAGAGTTTGTGACAGATTTTGCTCTTAGGAGATTAAAAAGTGGGGAGGATTCCTGAGTTTTTAAGACAAACTGAGGGGAACACAATCCACCTTGGGTAAAAGCAGCCCTCCACAACTTTGTTTATTCAGCAAAAGTCTTTTTATTCCCAGCTGCTGCTTGAACCCATCCATCGTCAGATGTCAGAAATATTTTGATTAAAAAAATAAGGAATTGAGGAGCCTTTAAACTTCTCCTCACCATCGCTCAGCCAAAAATGAGCAGGATTTTCTTTAAGACAATATGAAAGCATTTTGCTTGCTTGCTACCTTAGCTCTACCTATTCTGCCATCATGGATGCCCAGCATGTGTATGACCAACTTTATAAAACAAGTTTTGAGTGGCAAAGGCAGGACAGCACTATGAAAAAAGAACTAAAACTGGAATCACAGGACCCTTCCTTCCTGTGTGACTTTGAGCAAGTCATTTAACCTCTGTGAGCCTCAGTTTCCTCATTTATAAAATGAGGGGGTCAGACTCAATGGCATTTGAGTTACCTTCCAGTTCTAAAACTATGATCCTATAACTGTAGAAGGAGTCTAGAGACCAATGCACTTTGGAAGTCCTATTGTGTTAAACAGCTTTCACTTCCTAAAAAGAGCCAGGGTTGGACTCCCAAGTGATCTGGTCTTCATTTCCTGAACAATTCTATGGTAATCTCTCTGGGATTAAACCCAAACCCTCAAAGATAAATGAGATCTAAGACAGGCACATTCATCCCATAGTTGAGGAGGAATCATGTAGACAACATCCTTGACAAATAATCATTTGGCTTCCATATCAAGATCTCCAAATATAGAGAATTCACTACCTGCAGAGCGTATTCTGCTTTATGATAGGCATAAATATTGGGAAAGTTTTCTTCATATTGAGCCAAAATCTACTTCCCTATGCCCTCTAACTACTGTTACTCATTCAGCTCATGGAGGAAGAAGAAAGAAGGAAGAAGGAAGAATAAGAAGAAGCAGAAGGAGAAAGAGAAGAAGGAGAAGGAGAAGGGGAAGAAGGAAAAGGAGAAGAAGGAGAAGGAGAAGGAGAAAGAGGAGGAGGAGGAGGAAGAGAAGAAGAAGAAAAAGAGAAAGAAAGGAAGGAAGGAAGGAAGGAAGGAAGGAAGGAAGGAAGG
>NW_025369552.1:0-4929 GCF_016433145.1 Gracilinanus agilis | reverse complement strand
AAGACATTCCAACAGACTATGCCCAAAGACTGCCTGCCCTTTGATCCGGCCATACCACTGCTGGGTTTGTACCCCAAAGATATAATAGGAAAAATATTTGTACAAAAATATTTATATTATATTTATAAATATAATATTTATAAAATATTTGTAGACACACTTTTTGTGGTGGCAAAAAACTGAAAAATGAGGCGATGGTCCATCAATTGGGGAATGGCTGAACAAATTATGGTATCTGCTGGTGATGGAATACTATCGTACTCAAAGGAATAAAGAACTGGAGGAATTCCATGTGAAGTGGAATGACCTCCAGGAAGTGATGCAGAATGAAAGGAGCAGAACCAGGAGAACATTGTACACAGAGACTGATACACTGTGATACAATAGAATGTAATGGACTTCTCTGGTAGCAGGACAATTCTGAGATACTCATAGAAAGAACGCTATCCACATCCAGAGAAAGGACTGTGGGAGTAGAAATACAGAAGAAAAATATTTGCTTGATCACATGGATTGATGGGGATATGATTGGGGATGTTGCTTTAAATGATCTCTCTATTGCAAATATTAATAATATGGAAGTAGGTTTGGAACAATGATACTCAGTGGAATTGCTCATCGGTTCTGGGAGAGGGAGGGAAAAATATGTAACCATGGATTACATTTGTAATTCTAAATTAATTAATTAATTAAAAATTTAAAGACATTTCAACAGTTGGAAGGGTTATATAGCTGGAGCTTTCCAAGTTAGAAACACATGTCTATTGCCACAGATAAAGGTTAATAGTGAAGTCCAAAGAAATAAAGAAGTTTGGGAAAAGGAGAACATGTAGAAAGACAAGAGAAGAGGATGAAGGAGAAGACTTTGGAGAAAATTCAAATTAATGGGTTAGAAAGAAGAAGAAGATTCAACAAAAGAGACATATAGGGAGAAATCTAGTAGCCAGGATCAAGAAGTAGCATCAGTGGCATTTGGGAGAACCAGAATTAATATTACCACTGAGTATATACTACAAACTTTCTCAGTAGAAAGAATTTGGGGGAACAACTCATAAGCATGATAAAGAGGCAGGATATAAGTAATTATTGGAAACTTTGATTATCTGGACATCTGATGGAACTCTTTCTGTTTGAGCAATGTACTTTGGTTGTTGTTTTTTTTTTACTAGCCTTAATAATTGTAATTTCATCTTTCAAAATGTGGAAGAACCAATAAAAGGATCCCCACTTTGAAATGGTCAATAGATAGGTGAGATATGGGATTGAAGTTTAGGGGAGAGACAGGAGTGAGATTTAATATTGTGTGCCTGGCACCATACTTAGTATTTTGGTAGATATACAAGAAACCATTCAAATGTAATTAGTTCACATCAACAAATATTTATCGAGCACCTATTATGTGCTAAGCTCTGGGGATACTAAGAAGGAGGGCAGTTTTTGCTTTCAAAGAATTCATAATCTAATGGATAGAGACAACATACAAACAGATATGTGCAAACAGGATAAACTGAAGGTAATCTCAGAGTGGAGGCACTTAGGTTAAGGACAAGGAAACACTTCTTACAGAAGGAGAGCCTTTAGCTGAGATTTGTATTAAGTCGGGGAAACGAAGAAGTAAAAATGAGGAAAAACAGCATTCCAGATATTGGGGACAGTCAATGAAAAAGCTCAGAGATGGGAGATAGAATGTTCTGTTGCAGGAATATTGAAAAACACAGTTACTGAATTGCAGAGTTGCTGGGGAAAAGGGCAATAGTAAGGTTGATGAAGAATGGAGGAGAAGCTAGGTGGATCATTGAATAGTGTAGGAAAATATAAGTGAGGTAATGGGGTCACCAGGGATATTATAAATTAACTAAGGGGTTTGTGGGAACACACTCTGGGATTTAAGAGAGACTAAAACTGAACATTGAAGACTTGTACAGCTAAGCCACTCCCAACTGAAAAAATAACAGCCAACTGTCACTCTGGCCAGAGGCCTTAAATTCAACTGACAAGGTAACAGGATGAAACTGGGTTTAATTAGGAACAACAAAAGGAGGGGTAGGAATGTCTACTCTAAAACCTTAACACCTAATAGCAAAACCCACAGGGACAGGGAAGGACTTATTCTACTACACTAATCTAAGTGATCTAAACTAACAGGGCCCAAGGAGCTATAATGGAGTCTCTGGGTTTCTGCCTCAAACCTGGAACCTGCCAGGCTTCAGTACAGCTAGGGCTTTGTGGCTTTGGGATTCTCACTGCAATCCACTGATGATCTCTGGATGCCAGGAGCTAAAGTTGTCTCAGGTACCAAGTAGAGAAGGTTTTGCTTGAAGCACTGTTCACCGGCTCTCAAACTTCTCCTCCTCCCTTGGCTCTGTAGATTTGTCCTTTTGCTAGATGCCACACTCAGGATCCCAGGGGAAAACAGGAAACAGGGTGTCCTTTCCTCTGAGGTCTCCCAGGCTGGCAACAGTTTTTACCCACCACTAATGGAGTCTTCACTCAGGGCCAAGTCACCTCTTCCTACTCCTTCATTCCAACCTGGAATTCCCAGCTCCAGCTCCTTCCTGGTATGTACTTCCTAATCAATACCTAATCTAATCTTCCTCACAACAGTAGGGAGATTATAGGGGAAGGGATAGCTAGGTGGCTCAGTAGATAGAGAGCCAGGTCTAGAGATAGGAGGTCCTGGGCCCAAATGTCATCTGAGATGCTGGGCAAATCATAAACCCACTTGCCGAGACCTTACTGCTTTTCCAGCCTTAACCATAATTAGTATACATTCTAAGATAGAAGGAAATCGCTGTGAACCTGAGACTGGGTCAGATTGGCAGCCTGCCAACCATAATCCAGCATCACAGGGGTGGGATCTTCACTTCTGCCTTGAAGCAGATCCTAGAAAGGTTAGAGATAGTTGGGAAGTGGCATGGTGTCCCATACCATACTTAACGTGAAACTGTTATTTGTTCTCTATCATAGCTTCTCTTTCTACTTTACTCCTGATGTCTCTCTTTTAGCTACTTTGTCACCAAGACCCGAGTCTATGGGCTAGAGAATTTAAGCTCCAGTGTTCTCTCTGCTACCCTTCTAACTCACTAGCTCTCTAGTTAAGTAAATTATAATCAAATCGGTATTTCCACTATTACTGGGAAATCTGTGTCATTCTGAGATTTTATGTCACTACCCCTTTACCTTAGATAAGTAAGTTGCATAGTAAATAGAATGTTGGACTTTGTAGACCCAAGTTCAAATCCTGCCTCAGATATTACTTGTGTGACCACTGGGCAAGTCCCTTAACCTCTTTTTTTTAAACCCTTAACTTCTGTGTATTGGCTCCTAGGTGGAAGAGTGGTAAGGGTGGGCAATGGGGGTCAAGTGACTTGCCCAGGGTCACACATCTGGGAAGTGTCTGAGGCTGGATTTGAACCTAGGACCTCCCATCTCTAGGCCTGGCTCTCAATCCACTGAGCTACCCAGCTTCCCTCTTCCCCCCACCCCAAAAAAAACCTCTTTCAACTCCTCTTCTCTGAAATGGGGATGATAAACTTGCAAGGTTGTTTTGAGGATGAAATGAGAGGACCTGTATATAGCATTGTGCAAATACTGGTTATTAAGATGATCATTTTCAAAACAAAACACCCCTTCCTGCCCAGGATTCCCCTTACTGTTTCTCTTTCTCTAATAATCTGTAAGTTCTCTGAGACCAAGGACCATCTTTGATATTGTGTTTGTATCCCTAACACTTATTATCATTTTAGCACTTCCTAGGTAGCAAACACTTAAAGATGTTTTCATTCATTCATTTGTCCATTCATTCATTTAACTGTAAATTCCTTGAGGGCAAGGAGTGTCTCTTCCTCATCTCTGCATCCTCCCTAATACCTGGCACAGTTCCTTACATTCAGTAAATAATTAATACATTTGTTGAATTGAATTTGAACCAAGAGATCTTCAGGCAATCATGCTTGTGAAGGGAGGATGGAACTTTATGGTACTGTTTGACCTTACTTCTCTCTTTCGGGTGCTGCTGCTCATTTCCTTCCTCTTCCTGTAGATTGGTGTCCTTCTCTGAGATGTTGGCAGTGTTTGAAGAATCCATAAGGCTGGTCTTTTCCCAGGGAGTGGCTTCAGCTTCTGAAAGAACATCCGTATGAGGGAATTGATTAGACTAGCAAGTGGTTAATTGTGGGAAATGAGTGAACCCACTAACTCCATCTTGTGTCACAAGTCTGGAGCCAACTTAGTTCTCTTTATATTCCATTCTAGACCTAGTCCCAATTCTGTCCTGTGAGAAAATTTTATTCCACTGTGGGAATTAGGAGGAAAACTTATTGCATTGTTTGAATCAGCTTTTTATCTGAACCACTTGCTGTTTAGAGACCCTTACCTAAGGACCTAGTTAATGTTGACTGGAAACATAATTAGATGAAAAAATTGATGCAAAGAGATTGATTGTACTTATACATCTCATGTAACCCATTTGTCTCATCTGGAAACTGGTCCTATATAATCAGTTATTGTTTCCATTTTCCATTGATTATTTATAGATACTTGAGGGGAGTGGGACACCTCCTTTTCTGAATTCACTCTCTTCCTCCCAACTTGGAAAGTCCCTAATCTTTCTTCCAATTAAAAATCAGATTCCCTAATCTTGTGTTGTTTCCTTTTAAACAATTGACCTTCTTTGATAGTTTTTAATGTATAAAAGTCTGTCTCTCCCTGCATATGGGGTCCAGCCCTAAACTGAGGAATGGATCTGGTCCTGATTTATTATGCAACTGGCACACATTGCTTAATAAATCAATATTTTAGAATATATTTTATTATTATACAACATGACATTATATTATGTAATAATATAATATATATTAGAAAATATTAGAAACTTGGACCTTTGTTTCCTTTCATTTCCTGTTTTACTTGTTGAGATATATATATATA
>NW_025369551.1:0-5284 GCF_016433145.1 Gracilinanus agilis | reverse complement strand
GGTGAGGGGGACCCCGAGGCTCCGACCCAAGACTAGAGACGAGAATTCTGGGCCTCCAAAATCCTTCCACCGGATTATTCTGATCTCAGGACAGCAGCCTCTGAACTGACCAGGCAGCGGCCAGAAAGCGCGGTCAGTCTGACGTCAGGAAGAGCGGGCGCCCCTCAGGCTGAGCTGGGAAGGGGCTCCTCGGGCCAGCTCGCCCATCCGCTGCTAATACTGCCGGGTCCTTGCAACTAGCCACAGAGGAAGGGGCTTCCCTACACCTTGCCCGGTGCCGGTGCCGGTGCCGGTGCCGGTGCCGCTGGGGAGACTGCAGGCCTTTGTCTGGCCGATGAAGGCATCTGTATCGCTGCGGCCCAGGCTTTGGGCCAGGGGAGGCTGAATGAAGCCAACGAGCATTGATGAAACACCTACTGGGTGCCGGGCAGAAACTCCTACTGGGTGCCAAGCACCGTGCTCAGCTCTGGGGACCGAAGGAAAGATGGTTTCTGCCCTCAAGGAGGTGGCGTTCTCACGGCAGAGTCTAAGAGAGTTCTAACAAGTCTCAGACGTGGGGCTGGAGAAAAGGGGACCAGAAACATGGGGACCACAATGAACTCTGGAAGGAGCCAGAGGGAAGAAGAAAGCACGGAGACCATAGGCTAAGCGGAGCTCGCCATCTGGCTACTATCCTACAACGGACACACATTTATTAAAGGCTTCTGGTTTGCCTGATGATGGAGATAACAGCCTCTACAGTCCCCTCCATCTCGGGAACTTGTGAACTCCTCACTTTGATTCCAAGGATCATCAAGGTCCCTGAGCTAGCTGTGTGACCCTGGACAAGTCACTTAACCCCAACTGCCTAGCCCTGACCCTTCTTACAGTTGATACTAAGACAGAAAGGAAGGGTTAAAAATTAAAAGAGGAATATGGAATTATATATTGCCTGAAAGCACTGGTATAAACTATATATAGTGGAGGGAAGGAAGGAGGGGAAGAGAGAATTGGAATCCTAAAATGTCAGAAAACAATTGTTAAAAATTGTTTCTATGTGTAACTGAAAAAAAATTCAATAACATAGAAGGTAATGAGCTCCCCGTGGATAGGGTTTATTTCACTCATTCTCTTTGTATGCCCAGTGCTTAGGACAGGACCTGACGCATAGTAGGGGTTTAATATAATTGAATGATTCAGGCAAGACTCCTCTCCAGACCTCAGTTTCTCCCTCTGAAAAATGTACATAAAATATACTCTTGTCTTCTCCAGACTAGTATGAGGACGGGACAAGGATAGGGACTGAATTATTGGTGGGAAATTCCCAGGTAAGGAAATTCCTTCCATCAATCTAAGTAAGCTTCGGGGCTGCCTAGTGGCACACAAGGGGTTAAGGGATTGGCCTTCATGCCTCAGAAAAATGGCAGCTGGTTCTATTGATACCTCAGGAAAGGGTTTGCCGTGAAAGGGGAAAATGGGAACAAGAAGGATGTGCCTTGATCCTCATCTACCATGTGCCAGGACCCGTGCTATGGGTTGGCGGTACAAAGCACCCCTCCCAAAAAATGAGTCAGCCCTGAAGGTGAAAGCACTTTGGGAACTCCAACTCTGGAAGGATCGGACCACAAGCATCCATGATGTCATTCACATGGGGAAGTCCCAGAGTGGAAAATCCTGTCACTGATGTAGATTGAGATTTCATCCAAACCTTAGACTTAGAAAGTTGTCCGAGGGGGCCAAGAGGTAGAAGAATTTGTCCACTGCTACTGAACTATCAAAGGTCAAAGAGACAGGACTCAGAGGCAAGTTCTCCTGGCTCCAAAGCCAGCTCTCTGTCCCATTATACTACAATGCCTCTCATGAGGAATCATCATCATTGTCAGCATCACATCCTTACCTATTGTCCATCCATGCATCCATCCATCCACCCATCCATCCATCTGTCCATCCGTCCATCCATCCATCCATCCACCTGTCTGTCCATCCATCCATCCATCCATCCATCCATCCATCCATCCATCCATCCATCCATCCATCCATCCAACCACCTGTGTACTAAATCACCTAACCATCTAGCCAGCCACTTATCTATCTCTTCATTGATTCCTCCATTTATCTATTCACTCATCCATCTATCCACTCATTTCCCCATGCAACCATGCATCCCCACAACCAATCATCCATTCACCCACTCAATCATCCATGGATCCAACCATCCATAGAACTTAAGAGTGATAGGCAGCAAAGACTGTATATTCAGACCAAAGTGGGGAATCACTGAGCCACTAAATGAAGAGCTGTGAGGAACCTCTGTGATTGGTTCCCTCACTGTACATATAGGGAAACTGAGGACCAGAGGGGGAAGGGGAGGCCTAATCCAGCTAATTCAAGCTAACAAGAATTTATTTATTTGTTTTTAAATAACCCTTATCTTCTACTTTAGAATCAAAATTGTATAATGGTTCCAAGGCAGAAGAGTGGTAAGGACTAGGCAATTGGAATTAAATGACTTGCCTGGGGTTACACAGCTAGGAAGTGTCTGAGGTCAGATTTGAACCCAGGACCTCTTGTCTCTAGGCCTGGCTCTCAATCCACTGAGCTACCCAGCTACTCCACCATGAAGGATTTATTAATTGACTACTCTGTGTCCAGGCTTTAAGTGCTGAGGTTAGAAAAATGAAAACAAAGCCATCCATCCCAGTTCTCACCAAGCTTACACTCTCCAGGAGAGACCCAAATCAGAAAACGGGGAGCAGGAACCCTCATTACAGCAAGAAGGAGGAAGCTGCAGATCTGAGGCTGGGGGAAAGAATGCTCTTGGATCTCTCAGCTCCTGGACATTTTCCCCTCCACCATGCAAACCAGCCTTCTGGTCTTCGCAAAAGGAATAGATGAAGTGGTGTGGGACACATGCCAGGCCGCCAAGGCCAAGGACTGCCCATCCCTATGAATGGCTTCTCCCCAAGCAGACACCTTGATAGGGGAGACAGGTCCATCCATCAATGGATGCCATGACTGAGTTGTTGTTGCCAGGAAACTGTACGCTAATATTCCATAAGAGGGGAAGTAAAGACGTCCGGAACCATACGTGCAGTTGACCACAGCATGGCTTTTAAAGCATCAGCCAATGGAGCCTAAAAATCTCACCCAAGTCATCCTAAGAGGGGCATCATTCATCTATCAAATGCACTACCGCCTGGACCGACGTTTCCACCTACCAGGAATACCGCACGGTTTATGTTCCCTGGTGTAATCACACCCTTCCCATCAGCACCCACAGGGCTTTAGTAAGGTTTGCAAAGCACTTTAGAATCATGATCTCAATCCTCACAACATCCCCGGGAGGTGGGCTCTTACTATCCCCATTTTATGGATGAGAAAGCTGAGGCAGGCAGTAGCTCACCTAGTCGCCTAGGGTATTCCCACCCTACTTACATAGGTATGTTCACTCCACCCACAAGGGGGTCCCCCCACCCATATGCACTTCTTCTAGACACGGGATAAGTGTTTGACATCCCTACATATAAAATCTCTAGTGTACACACATGCACAGTATCCTACTTTGACCAGAACTATTCACTCATCTGTAGGGCAGCATATTCACTTCTCTTCTGTTTAATGTGAGAGAACACAAGATCCCAGAGTTTAGAGCCCAGCCCCTGCCTTGACCATCGAAACTCCCATCGATTGCCTGTGTTTTCTGCATTGATTCCATTTCCCAACATTCCTCTTTCCCAGAGAGCAAGTCATCCCTTAAAACTCTGGGGGAAATCATGAGGATCTATTTACAACACCTACTACGTGCCAGGTGCCGCTCGAGGGGATGGAGGTTCAGACACAAAGAATGAAACCAGCCCTCCCCTGGTGGAGCTCCCATTCTGTCCTTCCATTCCTGTGCCCCAGTTTGTTCTACCACTTCTCCGATCGATGCCAGCCCCATCTTGTTAAGGATGAGGAGACAGTCAGAGAGGGAGAAGCCGGTTTATTTATTAGTGTCTTGATTGCATATCCCACTTGGAGAGCTGAAAAGGAGCCGAGAGAGCACCATTCTGCTCCCCTGGTTGTGCAGCTGGGGAAACGGCAGCCCAGAGAGATGCGGGTGACCGGTCCAAGGTCACGCCTCCGGGAATTCTCTGGATTCCCAACAAGACTTCAGTTCTATCTGCCTCCCACCCCTTCACAACGTGTCCAGGGTGTCACCTTGCTATAAACCAGGAGGCTACAATTCGCTGACCTCCACACACAGGGAGCTTCTGTGCCTCGTCTCCGATAACAGCGGAAATGAAAGTGATTCCTGCTGTCCACCCCAGCTGCCAGCGGCCTTTATTTAGCCGGGAGATGGGCCTGGGAAATGTCTGCTGGAGAGGGGGGGAAAGTCATTTAGCTTTTATAACCTGACATAAAGACTCTCCAGCCTCCATTAAATCGAAAGGGGGCCTTGGTCCCCTTTCGTGCCCATCCAAAGGATTGTTCAGCGTTCCTTCCGGGCCAGCGCTGCTGAGCTTCGTTGATGGCCCTCGATGATGACTCTCATTTGGCCCTTTATTACGAGCCCCCAGAAGGGAGACGGGAATTGAAAATGGGAGGTGCCCGAGGTGGAGGGGCTCCGTCTGATGGGACCACCGGAGGCAGGACTCTCCGATGTGAATCGTAAAGAGAGTCTAAGATGCAGGCTCACTCCAGGAAAGGGGAACAGCCAAGAAAATCACCAACCCAGTCCCGTCTTGGAAGGGAGGGTCCGCCTCCAGGCTCTCCGGGTATCTGGATGTCAGGAGACCCAGAGGAAGGCTGGCAGGCTGATAGGCATCCACAGTCTCACAGATGTAAAGCCAGAAGAATCCAGTGGAGTCCAACTCCTTTATTTTGTGGGTGAGGAAACTGAGGCAAGTTTCCAAAGGTCCAAAAACTATTACCAAGTTGGGGGGCAGCCAGGAGGCTCAGTGGATGGAGAGCCAGGCCTAGAGAGGAGAGGTCCTGGGTTTCCATCTGGTCTCAGATATTTCCTAGCTGTGTGACCCTAGATAAGTCACTTAACTTGGGGCTGCCTCCAGCTTTAGATTCAGGATCTTACAACTTCGTGAGATGAATTTCAGAAAAATTATGTGATCAGCTCAAGACCTCGCAGTTGGGTCAGTGTTGGACCCGAGGGTTCTCACCTCATACTGCAAGGCTTCATCGGTCGGCCCCTCACCCCAGCTGAGGCAGGACTACCACGTTCCCCGGGCAAGGTTCCTTGATCTAGTGGGCTATCCCTGCCAGCTTCCTCCAGGCCACATTGGCCTCCTCTGTGAATCTTCAAGCAGGT
>NW_025369550.1:0-2694 GCF_016433145.1 Gracilinanus agilis | reverse complement strand
ATAGATAGATAGATAGATAGATAGATAGATAGATAGATAGATAGATATTAGGAGAGACAGAGAGAGACAGAAAGAGAGGGAGGGACATTTATTAAGTGCTTCCTATGTGCCTATCACTGTGCTAAGTGCTGGGAATACAAAAAGAAAACAAGACAGTCTCTTTTCTCAAGCAACACACATTTTAATAGGGAAAAACAAAATCTAAAGAATGCCTTGAAGGGGCAGCTGGGAAGCTCAGTGGATTGAGAGCCAGACCTAGAGACGGGAGGTCCTAGGTTCAAACCCGGCCTCAGCCACTTCCCAGCTGTGTGACCCTGGGCAAGTCACTTGACCCCCATTGCCCACCCTTACCACTCTTCCACCAAGGAGCCAATACACAGAAGTTAAGGGTTTAAAAAAAATAAAAATTAAATAAAAAAAAAGGATGCCTTGAAAGGGGGGTAGGAAGAGGGAAGAATGATATCTACAAGGGGGTCAAGCAGTCAACTTGGAGGAGAAACAGACCAAAGAGGGAGCCAGAAGTCACTAGTGAGCCTTCTCCTGTTCTAGTGGCCCCAGGTTAGGGATATCCCAGTTACTGAGTCGGCCTTAGGATGGGGTCATCCTGTGGGAGCCAGGGCTCCACAGTGTGGCTATGGAAGAGCCAAGATTAAAGAGAGAAGAAGAAATGAAGGAGCCTTAGAGGCAAGTGACCATCCATCAGAGTTTATGATAGAAAAAGAAAGGAAAGCTGCATACTAGATTATAGGAGAGTTGATTTCAAAGGATTCAGAGAAAAAATCAATAAGATCCATGGGCCTAATATTTTGCAAACAAAGATGGCCCAAGATAGATGGGGAGGTTTCAAGAGTTCAGTTTTAAAGATATAAACAGAAATTATCCTGACAAAGGAAAAAGTGGGGCCCTCCCTCGTGAGATCCATATAGCTAGATAGAGGAATTAACAATAAACTTGGATTTTATAAAGGCAGGTATAAAATGTAAAATCCAAATCAAGTAACTGAGGGCAAAAGCAAAAAAAAAAAAAAAAAAAAAAAGGAGGATATTATAAAAATGGTACCAAGACCAAGAATGTTAAAGGCCAAATGGGCCTTTTTTTTTTTAAACTAAATTAGTGCTATAAAAAATGATAAGCAAGATGATTTCAGAAAAAGCTGAAAAGATCTGCATGAACTGATGCAGAGTGAAATAAGCAGAATCAGGAGAATATTTGTACACAGTAACAGCAATATTGTATGATGATCAACTGTGAAAACATGGCTACTCTCAGCAATGCAATAATCTGGAACAATCCTGAAAGATTATGATCTGGAATGCTATCTACTTCCAGAGAAAGAACTGTGGGAGTCAGATGGATGCAGATCAAAGCAGGCTTTTATTTTGGAGTTTTTGGTATTGTGTGAGTGTACACTTATAACAATGACCAATATGGAAGTGTGTTTTACGTGATGATAAAAATAAAATTTTAAAAATAGTGATAAACTATTAGGAGTAACAGAAAACTCACAGAAAGGCTGGGATTACTGGTTATGGTGTAGAGTAGGAGTAACATATTTTAAGAACCCTGCCATAATGTGTAGGCAATTTTTTCCATAAAAGAGGTAGTGAAATTGTTTTCAAGATTAATTGGCTTAGGGAACTTTCCTGGTGGCCTAAGTACAAAAGCTTGCCCACAAAGTCATCGGCTTTTCCCCCAGGCTTGACAGGTGCATCTGACCAGGGCACGGGCATGGCCAGCTCCAAAGCAGGGCAGCTGCACTCAACCGAACCAATTCTGTATCCTTAATGAATATCTTTTTCTTACTATGACTAAGTTCCTTTTATAAACTGTTAGATGGTCTGTGTATGAATCATTTCATTCTAATTCTGAACCTGAACCACTGGACCAGCTCGAATTGGAACTGACCTACCCACAGGGTAGAGAGACTGATGAGAATGGATGATGGCATGAAGCCTGTCAACTCTTAAGTTCGCTTTTCCATTTTCCCTTCTAGGAAGAATGACCTTGGACTGAAAATGCTAGAGCAAGGAATAGAAATCAAGGCAAATCGGGAGATGGTGAAACAGTATTTTGGTACCCTCAATAGGTTCAGATCATCAGGGACAGACAAAAGACATCTTAAATACCAAAGAACTTGCAGATGGGATTTCAGAGCCATTCTTAGTGGTCTTTGAAAGGTCCTGAGTGAAAGGAAAAAGGCCTGGAGTTCTAGAGAAGGGCAAATGACCCAATTTTCAAAAAAGAGAAGAGCGTGGAGTCTACCAACTGTAGGTGAGTGACTGGCATTTTTCCCTGGGAAAATTCTAGAATACTTTATTAAGGGGATGCTTTGTGAATGAAGATAAGGAAACCATTAAGTCGAAGTCTGCAAAATAAACCCACAAAGGCCAATAGTATTTCTACATATCAATAGCAAGTTCTAGAAAGCATTAATAGAAAGGAAAGTACCATTCAAAATATGCATAAAATATCTGGCATTCAATTAAACAAAGCCCACTCTGTATCTGTATAGATGGAATTCCAAAATATTCCATGAGCGTGGAAACCTGCATAAAATATCTGATTTGTTCAATATGTTGATTTATTTTTGCTGAACTTTTTTCCGTAGTATATATTATTATATATTACTTTCCATAATATATTATATATTATATAGTATATTTTCTTTATTATCCTATTGTTTAACTTTTATAT
>NW_025369549.1:0-2614 GCF_016433145.1 Gracilinanus agilis | reverse complement strand
GAAAATAGTATTTTAATTAAAGCCATGCTGATAGAGATAAATTGACCACGTGCCTGTAAGAAATCTATTCAAAATGCCCGCCAGTACCTATCTCCTTCCATCTTGTCTCTCTCATACACCAACAAGCCTGCTCAGGTAGCAAAAAGGCCCATCTCAAGCCCACCCTCTGAATTTAAGCTGTGCTGTACGTTGGTTCCCATTGTCTGATGTTATCACGTCAGAAACCGGAAAACCATTGGATCACGGGGAATGAAGTCTCAAAGTTCCCCACATGTCCACAGGAAGTTTGTAAGATACTTTTAAATGGCACCTCCCTGAATTCCAAACACACATTAGGACACTTAGAAAGGGGAACCAAGGACTGAGTGAAAATGGGTAGCGGGTTAAAAACTAATGGAAAGAGAACATAAGGCGAAAATAAAGACACACAGACATAGAAAATTTTGGGATAAGGTAGACAGACAGTGAGTAAGCTCTGGTGGTCAAGAGCTTAGATGGTTCAGAGCTCTGATGGTCAAGAGCTTCGTGGTTAGGAGCTTTGATGGTTAAGAGTTTCTTTGCCAACTGTCCTGTAGCTACTTTTATTGGGGTTACAACCATAGGTGGGGGAAGGGGAGAGCCAAGTGGTCTGATACATACCTAATCATCAGGAGATACAAACTGTTGGAGCCTGAAATAACAGGTAGAGCAAATATCTAGATCAGGAATCCATGAGGCCTAAGGTCTTGATACAAATGCTGATTAATTGTTGAAGGTAAAGCCAGGAGGCTGAGATAACTGACCAGTCTTCCAGAGTGTAGCCTTAGGAAAGGGCTAGGAGTTTGGCAAGGTTGAGGTTCAGTTTAACTCAAGGTTACAGAAATCAATCATAAGCAATACAAGAGTCATTTTTTGAGCACTCTTAAAATAATATCACAAGTAACGTATACCTGGATTGTTACAGAACCAGGCTCTGTATGGCTATGAAACTGGACCACCTGTGCCTGCTGTTTTAGAGACATTTAACCAAGGGCAGGTTATGTTAACTAGAAACAAACAGATCCTAAGATTGATGTAAAGAGTTTTCTCATAATTGTCCATCTCGAGTAACCCAGAGGTCTTATCTAAAAACTGGTCTCCTGCTGATCAATCAATTATTGTTTCCAGGTTCTTTGGATTGTTTACAGATATCTGGAGAAGAGTGTTCAAGGATACATGTCTGCCTACCCAGGCAGAGGTTTTCTGGTTCTAGTCTAGGCAAGAAAAGTCATCAATTTCTGCAAAGGCCCTTAAAATAGCTATATAATGAAATACCATGCTCCAAATCAATCAGCCAAATAAATGCAAATTACCTAAATAACTGCTTATTGGAATAGAATCTTCTCAAAGTCTTATAAAATTTATTTGTACTCTGTACTTGGTTTTAGAAGGGAAATATGGAGTACTTGTCAAAGAGACTTTTTTCTAAAAACTCAAATCTGTTTTATTTCAGTGGGATGAAACTGTTTCAAATATTTTTCAAAACTCTAAAACTGTTTGCTTTCAAACTCTTTCTTAACACTATGTTGATATAAACAGATGTAATATACAGAATTGGGGTTACAGTTTTTTTTCTAGCTTTGGCTGAGTTCCAAAAGCAGTTTGGTTTTTAGAATCTTGAGGAGAGGCAGTTGACTGGATCTTCCGTGGAGGGAGGAAGTCAAAGAGCGAACTCTTAGATTTCTAGCTTCAATATTGAAATTTAGCCTAGCAGTGATATATTTATTTAAGAAATTATTATTTTAGAGAGACCCTTTATATCTTCCTTTCCTAATACCACCCCTGCCTTCCCTCCCTTACCTTAGTGGCTGTAGAGTTTATAAGGAGAGAAATTAGAGAGGAGTTAAATCTGTGAAGAGTTATCTAATTGACAGCATTATTTATAATTTAATCAAATCATCATTTATTTCTTTAGACAGCATTTTGTAAGATTGAGTTTAAGGCAGGTCCTTACTCAGATTCCAGCTTCACTTCCCTTCCCCCACCTGAGGTTCCTGAGATAACTGATAGGGTTTTCCTTTAATCCACCTTCCTAACCAACATCCTTCAAACTAAATAAATCCTTTTGTGTTTAAATAGTCCTATTTAGTGTAATTGTCTGTTAGTTATCAAGAGGGAAGAAGAGGGAAAGAGACAACATACTCTGAACTCAGAGGGTAGCTGGGCATCCATCTTGAAGGAAGGTGTTACTTCAAAATAGGTCCCTTCCTGTGAAATTAACTAAAGCCTATTTGTTAATTTCAATCTAGTCTATTTCCCTCAGCTTGTGTTTGAGTCTAAGTCCCAGTCTGTAAGCCTGCTGTATTAGTCTGTTTTTAGTTTAACTACTCTTCTCCCAAGAAGATCTCTGTTTCCCTTCTGTGTTATACTCCTGACTTCAGTCCTTTTATACCCTGAATCTTCTTTAATCCCAGCCTACATGTAGCCCAGTTTATCCACTCACCAAGTCTCCAACACCCTCCTTTCAAACTCCCTTATATCCCAAACACCTTTCCTCAATTACCCTCATAACACAGACCCCAACCTTCATTTGACTTTCTACCCATTCATCTCTCATGCTTACTTAAATTAATTCCTTTAGTGGACTTGAAGCTGT
>NW_025369548.1:0-2105 GCF_016433145.1 Gracilinanus agilis | reverse complement strand
ATTGATTACTGTGGCTGGCATGTGTTTTTTCATTTCATTATTTTGAGGATAAAGTAGATCTCATCCAACAGTTTGTTTGATTTTTTCCTATTCAAATGAGGATGATGGACTAGCTGATCAGAACTTTGGAAAAGTATGAATAATGTGAGTCATCAGGAACGTTTTGAGAATAACTGAACAGTCTGTTATTGTACAAGTGCATATGTTCATAGGTATACATTGTGTCTCGTGTGATAACATTAAATAAAAATAAATAAAATATCTTTCTCTTTGTTTCCTTCTAAACTTTTTTTCTCATATGCATTTTGTAAATATTTCATAGATACCACTGTTAAATTTAGAGAATTAGGAATTCATTGAACCTATATAAGAAATAAATTTCATAATTTTATACTCTAATCATTGTCATCAGACTGTATGACCCTGTATATTTTACCTAGCTGATCACTAGCCACAACGAATCTCTAAGATTAAAAGTTATAGAAGAGTGAAATGAGTTTTTACACTGGGACCTTTCAACAATGATGAAATCCTGGTTGTATTTTTAAGACTGATTAATCCCGGTAGCTACAGAGAACTTCCTCGAGCTTCATATCCTTTAAAAATCCATTTTGGAGTGTGTCTATACTTGAGTAGATGACAACCCTTCCACACTTTCTCAGGGTGAACGAATCTTGCAGAATGGATGGACAAGAATACTTTGTTCTGATGGCCATTAAGGAGGATGAAACAGGTGCTGTGAAATGCTTAGAGCTTGGTCAGACATGGAAGAAGCCAAGGTCAGCGACTGTATCCCAGGCCATTGCCAGCAGTTTTTGACTATTGTCTTGCCATTGGACTTTGATGACTCTGGAAGAGAGAATGAGGCTGATATTTTAATACAATTCTGCTTCACTGAAAATCAGTTTATATTCATCAGTATGTCATCGGTCCTCTATGAAAATGAAGGACGAACAACAACAGCATTAGATGGCCTCTGGGGTCTGCTGATCTGTGACTTTGCATCAAAAAATGCCTTATCATTTGATTCCCACTTCTTCTTTGTGTATCACATTCTTTCTCCTCTTTCTCCACCTAGACATCTCATTTTGCTTAGGATTGCTGGCTTGACTAGGTCATATCAAAAGCATAGGGGCATATTTTTATGCAAAAAAACAATTTCCTTCATTAGTGCATCCACATTTCATTTTTTAAAAATAAGAATAAAAACTTGATTCAACGATTCTGAAAATATCTGAAGTTTTCTCTCATTCATTCTCTTCTTCCACATTCCCTAGCTGCCAACCCTTGGACCCAGGTCTGCTGCTAGTTCCCTGGGAAAAGACAAGTATGTCAGCAAAATTTTAGGGAGGAAAAAGAAAACAACCTCCTCCCCCCAAGAACTGGGTATTATATAATCATAAAATGTGAGTTAAAATTCAAGCTCTTTCATTGAACATGTTCCCTTCCCTCTTTTGACCCTCTTTGGACCTGTGTTTCATTGTCCATAAAAATTAGAATTGATGACTACTATGATCATTTGTAATTCTAAATCTATGATCCTATGCCCTTAAAGTAAAGGTATAGAAGAAGTGAGGAGGGAAAGATTTTTATATTAGGAGATCTCAAATGGCCTGTCTAGACTAGATATTCTGAGTCTATCATCTCCCTCTCTCTACTCCTTTTTCTTGTCCTCTGTCTCTCTGTCTGTCTGTCTGTCTGTCTCTCTCTTTCACACACACACACACTATACATAAGTTGAACCAGAAATATTGAGGATGAGCAGAGGTTGTAAACATCTGTGCATGTTTGTCTATGGGACTTGGGGATCTCTGGTTTCATGACAAGCCCAAGCAGAAATTATTTTTGGACTACTAATTTTTTTTTACATTCTCCATTTTAGATCTCTTCTCTACTGTTTTGGCCCACATATTCAAAATGAAACTTTTTCCCCCTTTTAAGTTGACTTATATTTGTTTTCCCCAAGATTTATTTTTCTTCCAGAAGTATCTTCAAATTGTTTGTAAAAATTAGATGGCTACTCTGGGCCAGGTCCTTTGTTGGGCACTAGAAAATCAAAGATAATCTTGCTTTTACAGCGCTTATATTCAACAGAGGAGATACAA
>NW_025369547.1:0-4827 GCF_016433145.1 Gracilinanus agilis | reverse complement strand
AGAGAGAGAGAGAGAGAGAGAGAGAGAGAGAGAGAGAGAGAGAGAGAAAGAGAGAGAGAGAGAAAGAGAGAGAGAGAGAAAGAGAGAATTTGAAGAGATTTTTCTGGGAAGACGTTTTAACTATGCCTTTGGTCCACATCCAGAATAAAACACTGAAGGAGAAAAATAATCACTATTTATTTAATAATTAAAAAAGGGCAAGATTTGCAAGCGAGGCCCTCTGCCAACAGAATACTTAATGAATGGGATGGCAAGGGACTCAGGAGATTCACCGACATCTTTGAGGCTAATAGTGGCTCATTCAAGGATTTCCATTTTGTCTTTGTTATGTAAATAAAACTTTCCTCTGTAATATTGCGAACAAAAGTGGGAAATTGGTCTCCGTTAATCACAGGGATGTTCCCTTAGGTGTCTGGGTGAGGGTATTAGCCAACAGAGCAATACAGTTCCCCAAAGTGTACCTGAGCCATTTGTGTCATGTGAGACTGACACTAGTTACACACACATGTACACATATTGGACTGACACAGATTCTCATACCTTATACTTGGAGATACAAAACAGACCCAGAAATGGTGATTTGAGGAGGGAGAAAGTCTACCACCAGCAAGTTAGAGAGACCAGGAAGACAAGAATGAAGGTTTTGGGAAGGATGATGCCTTTCCATGAGTGGGTGATAGCTTGTACAGGAGATGCTGGAGCAGGTGATGGAAAGTCAAGCTGGGGAGCAGCCAGCCGGCCACTTTGACTCAAACAAAAGAGTTCAAGAAGGGGAATGGGGGGCAGCTGGGTAGCTCAGTGGATGGAGAGCCAGGCCTAGAGATGGGAGGTCCTCGTTCAAATCTGGCCTCAGACACTTCCCAGCTGTGTGACCCTGGGCAAGTCACTTGACCCCCATTGCCTACCCTTACCACTCTTCTGCCCTGGAACCAATACACAGTATTGACTCCAAGACGGAAGGTAAGGGTTAAAAAAAAAGAAGGGGAATGGATGCTTGTGGACTGCCTGACTTTAGTTTCTTCATATGTAAAATGATTTTGGATTCGATGGCCTCCAGGGTCCTGCCCAGTTCTAAATCTATGATCTTGTGGTCATTATACTTGAATGAGTTCAAGGACAGCTTGAAGGTGACATGAGGTAGGACATCTAGACAGAGATATCCATTAGGAAGTTGATGATATGGGGCTAGAGTTAGGAGAGATTCGATCTGTGTATATGTATAGTGGCTATTGGGAAAAAAATCCCTGACCTTCCATCTTAGAATCAATACTGTGTATTGGTTCCAAGGCGGAAGAGTGGTAAAGGCTAGGTAATTGTTGTCAAGTGACTTCCCCAGGGTCACACAACATAGGAAGTATCTGAGGCCATATTTGAACTCTAATGGCCATTTGGACAAGGCTATTTCATTGTGGTATAGAACTAGGTAGCCTTGGGAAGTTCCAACAAGAGGAAATATATAGGTGAGAAGCCTGGGAGTGGAGAACTGTATTGTTACAAAGAGAATTCCATGCTTTCTTGTTTCTTCTTCCTCAGTCCTTAACAGAGACTCCTGGTTAGTTATACATTTTTCCATTTGTCGAGGAGTGGAGAAATAGAGATGGAAATCCATCCATGGGCAAAGGGCCACCACTGGCCACTTGCTACTTGCTTCTCCTGTTGCACCGTCATAGTCTAAGATGGGAACTGGGAAGGCAGAGCTGGGATATATCTTGGAGAATTGTGGCCGACTGTATTTTTGTAGCTTTGCAGAAGGTAGAACATGAGCTGAGTCTGAGCTGCTGTTGCTACTTCCTCTCCAATGTCACCAGGGAAATCTTCCAAGCACAAATCAGCTGGCACCACTGTCATGTATTGGATTTTGGCAGTCATCCGGCCAGATGTGATGAGAAAACCTACAGAGCTGGTGAGATCTCCCTGAAAACATCTGTAGAGAGAGGGGAGAAAAGGGACCAAGAGGATGCCAATAGAGATACCCATGATTTGGAGGTGGGGCATAGGAAAAGGGGGACAAAGAGAATCCATCAAAGGAAACTGAGAAGGTCCAGTTGAACCTATAAGAGGACCAGAACAGAGCAATTCCACAGATGTCAAAGGAGGAGAAAGAATTCAGCAGGTTAATTAGGATGAAGACTGAGAAAAAAAATTATAGTAGTTACAAGGTCGCTGGGGACCTTTGTGAGGGCCATTTCAGCTGAGTGGATAGAGTCAGAAAGCAGATTACAAAGGGTTAAGGATTAAATGGTGGTGTGGAGTGAAAGGAAGCCTGGAGCAGATGTCAGAAGATGCTGCCATTCCATGTAGGCTTTGACACTTAATAACTGTAGGTCTAGGGCAGATAGGGGGTCCAGTGGATAGAATACTAGGTCTGGAGTCAGGAAGACATGAGTTCAAATCTGGCCTTAGACACTTACTATCTGTGTGACCTTGGACAAGCCACTTACCTTCTCTACCTTAACGTCCTCATTTATAAAATGATCTGGAGAAGGAAAAAGCAAACCACTCCAGTATCTTTGCCAAATGGGGTCATGAAGAGTCAGACATGATGAACAACAGCAACTATAGCCATGTGTCTTGGATGGGTTAATTGAATTCTCTAATCCTCAGTTTCTTCATTTGTAAAATGAGAGAGTTGGATCAGAAGATGTAGAACTAAAACTACTAAAACATATGGGCACACATGGCTACACTTGTGATAGGTATATTTACATAACACTTCCATATGCTTTACTTGGTATTTATAACATGCATATATGTGCATACATCAGTGCTTTCTTTTTAAAGCTATAATGCATGACTAAAGACTTTTCTTTTTTGATTGAAGACATCCATGAAGACAAAATGACTTTCCCCGGGGTGCGAGCTATAGAGAACAAAGGATAAAGGGATCCGGGATTGGAGGGAGCTCAGAAGACATTCAGCACAGCCTCTCCACCCCTCTGACTTTCCTGAGGTCACACAGATAGGATGTATTAGAATTGGGATTTGATTTCAGGTCTTCCGACTCCAAATTTCCATATTCTTACTATGATCCAACGAGATTAAGTGAGGCAGAATTGCATGAAGTTGTTAGTCTTGTTCTCTTCCAGAGTCATTGAAATCCAATTGTAAGACAAAAATGAGTATAACTGGTGAAGTGCCATTGGGCCTCTTTGAAAACGAAGGATAGGGGCCAGGTCAGTGGTTCAGTGGATAGAGAGCTAGGACTAAGGATGGGAGGTCCTGTGTTCAAATTTGACCTCAGACACTTCCTAGCTGCGTGACCCTGGGCAAGTCACTTGACCCCCATTGCCTAGCCCTTACAGCTCTTCTGCCTTGGAACCAATACACGGTATTGATTCTAAGAAGGAAAGTAAGGGTTTAAAAAAAGAAAGAAAATGGACAAACAACAACTATGAGATAATTATAATGAAGAGGAATAGCAGGCATTTATATATTGCTTTAAGGTTTCCAAATT
Source organism: Gracilinanus agilis (assembly GCF_016433145.1). Lineage (NCBI taxonomy): Eukaryota > Metazoa > Chordata > Mammalia > Didelphimorphia > Didelphidae > Gracilinanus > Gracilinanus agilis. The sequence goes on along the minus strand of NW_025369547.1, from coordinate 1,373 downwards.
TCATCTCATTTTATTCTTACAAAGTAACTCTGAGAGATAATATTCCCATTTTGCAGAGTGGTATTTTACAGAGGTTAAGTGATTTGTCCAGGATCATACAATTAGTTAAGTGTATGAGGCAGGATTTGAACTCAGGTCTTCCTGACTCTAGGGCCAATGCTCTAACCACTGAACTACCTTGCCATCTAGTTTCAGTTATTTTGGCTAATAATTTAATGAAAGTAAAACCAGGCTGAATCTACAAATGAGCAAAATAGGAGAGTGGGTTCTGCTTGAATTTTTCTGTGGATTCATGCAGCCTCAGATCAAATACTCCCCATGCCCTCATGAGCTATTTGTTATCCATCCATTAGCCATTGGTCTGTTAGATGCAAAAATCCCTAAGAACTCAAAGGAAAATGGACAAATGCACATGCACGCTGTATGGCTCTAAATAGATCTAAAAATCTAAATATAAATGTATCTTAGCCCTGAGCTAAGCCAACTCTGACAGCAAGAATATTTCAGAAATGTTTCCAAAGCTGAGCTGACAATCTGGGCATTACCCTATGTATTGACCAACGAAACATGGTAGAGCAGCAACTGCTTTGATTTGGAGTCCATTGTCTGGTTCTGGCACTTATTACCTAGGTGACTTGGGAACGATCATTTCTTCTCCTGGTGCCTCAGTTTCCTCATCTGTAAAATGAGGGGTAGGGCGAGTGGACTCTCAGGTCCCTTTTCACGCCAGATCTGTGGTCCTGGTTATTATGGCTATTTTCTCAAAAGTGTGCTTGCTTCAAACTAAAAATGTCCACCCCGTTGGATTCTTCTTGCTCATGAAAATGGACACGTGGTTCAGTGAAAACTCCCTGCTCCTTCCTGCCCTCTGTTCATTCATCTCCATGCTCTCCCTCTCTGCAGTGCTTTGGCTTTTGAATCCTTACATAAATCCTGTTCCAGCTATGGCTCTGTGGGGCCAGCAGTCTTTGACCTCACCTGCCCCTCTCCCAAAGCAGGGTTTAGCATCCCAAGCTAGGTCGCTTCCCATTAAGCGCTCCAGGGCACGAATCAGACAACATAATGGTTCTCCTCTTACCTGTCAGGTAGGCATCTGGATTGAGCAGGGGGCTGGAGATTGTTTTTCATCTTGATCAAAGTGATTGAAACAGATGTCTCCCATGGGTCTTATTAACCAGCTCTGAAAATTACTTATCAGACATCTGATTTGCTCCACAAATTATTTGTATGCAGAAGAGGCTGTTGTGAGGTTTTTTCCCCCCTCCTTTAAGCAAACAGATACACGTTTTTTTGATCAATATTGAACACCAGGGTGGTGAGAGGTTGTTTGGGAGAGATCGGCTAATAAAGCACATTCAATTATGATGCTCCCT
>NW_025369546.1:0-6905 GCF_016433145.1 Gracilinanus agilis | reverse complement strand
ACCCTTACCACTCTTCCACCTATAGGTCAATACACAGAAGTTAAGGGTTTAAAATAAAAAAAAAAGAGAGAGAGACAATGGGTTGCTCTTGGAATAAGTACTATTGCAAATAAGATCTGTAATAGTTGTTCAGTCTGCCAAAAGTTCAATCAAAGTGCATTCAGAAAGAAAGGTTTGGGTGGTAGGCCTTTAGCATATTGTCCATTTGAGAGTTTACAGATTGATTATATCTGTATGCCTAAAGCTGGAAGATACAAGTATTGTCTTGTGATAGTCGATAGACTAACTAAATGGCCTGAAGCTTTTCCATCAAGTCCCTATTTTTGTGGTGAAAGTGTTACTCAAGGAAATTGTGCCTAGATTTGGTGTACCTTTAACCATAGATTCAGATAAGGGATCTCATTTCACTCAGGATATCCTTAGAAGAGTCTATGAGAATCTAGGAATAACACCTAAATATCATGTTCCTTATCACCTACAAAGTTCAGGTCAGGTGGAGTGTATGAATAGGGAACTCAAGACTATGGTTGGGAAATATCATTATCAATTGAGTATTCTCCTGATAGTTATTATTGCTGTTCAGTCATTTCAGATGTGTCTAACTCTTTGTGCCTCCATTTGCAGTTTCCTTGGCAAAGGCACTGCAGTGGTTTGCCATTTCCTTCTCCAGCTCATTTTACAGTCAAAGAAACTGAGGCAAACAGGGTTACATGACTTGCTCAAGGTCCCACATTTAGGAAGTGTCTGAGGTCAGATTTGAACTCAGGAAGATGAAACTTTATGACACAGTAGAGCAAATTAACTTGGTCTGAACTATCTTGTCTGGTTCCCCTGTGGAAGACTAAAGTTGTATGTCTCCAAAGAAAGACAAACTCAGTCTATGAAGTTTATTCACATCTTGAGCCAGTGACTGGATTCAGACAAGCTGTACCTGTGGTCACAGAATTTCAGAGGGGAAGAGTACCTTGGGACAACTAGATGAATGGAAAGTCATTTATTAAGTACTTCCTATGGGCTAAGTTTTGGGGCCAAAGAGAGAATCTTGAGTCTCTTGCCCTCAACAAGCTCACATTCTAACAGAGAAATAAAACACATAAATCTGGAGATCAAGTGGGAGGAGGTATAGGTGGAAGAGTATCAGCACCATGGCCCAGTTGGGAAATGACCAGAAAGGAAATGATGGCCCAGATTCTTGATGAGAGTTAAGGTGAAAGATCACCTAGCGAACCCCGGGTCCTGGAAAGTGAGACCAGCCCCTTCATTTTAAAGTTAAAGAGACTGAGATCCAGAGAAGTTCAATGACTTAGCAATGGTCATTCAGTTAGGAAATGGCACACTGCATAGAGCTTAACCAAGAGGCAGAAAAACCCGAGTTCAACTCTGGCCTCAGACCCTTACTAGCTGTGTTACCCTGGCCAAGTCATGTAACACTGTTTGTTCCAGTGTCCTCATTTGTAAAATGAGCTGGGAAGGAAATAGCAAATCTCTCGGGTATCTCTGCCAAGAAAACTCCAGATGGGGTCACCAAGAGTTGGACACAACTGAATGTGATTAAATAATGAGAATAATAATAGCAACTACCTTCTAGGGTTGTTGTAAGGATAAAATGAGATAATAGTTTGCAAACCTTAAAGTACTGTATCAATAATAATAATTATAGTATTGTTAATTATTAAAGTGGCAGCTGGATTTGAACCCACACTCTCATTTTAGTGCCCTTTCTTCTGTACACACTATGTTCCCTGCCAGAAGAGGAAAGAATTAAAACAATGCATGTAAAGTCAAATGCCTGTATTTGCTTCAAGGTAGAGCAAGAGACCGATATTTTCCACTTGGGTAATACTCATGTTCAACAAGGACCATTGAAAACCCCCAATGGCTGCATCCTTAAACTGCGATGGTAAACTCAGCTCCCATATCTACATGTGGCGCACACACTACTCCCCCATTTCCTGGGGAACAGAGCCAAGATTTCTCAGGTAGGATGCTGGAAGATCCTCCAGAAGGAAAGACAACTAGAGTCCCTCTAAGTCCAGGGGCAGGATTGTCCTCCCTGTGCAAACGCATGGAGTTCTCCCTCTTCCCTTTGGCCCCAAGCTGGGATTGGGATACCTTGGGGAAAAGGGCTGAAGCTGGCTCAGTCTCTGCTGCTACTCAGTTTTTGGCAACGTTTTCTATTCCAGGAACACTAAGTGAGATTAATGGACTTGATAAACTCTGGGCTGTGTCAGATGATCAATAGAAAAGGGACTATTTACAAAGATTGAAATGTTTATGAAGCAGGCTTGAAAGTTCATACGGGGCCACCTAGTTCTCACTAACAACACTGGAGGTTTCAAGGTCACTTTGGAGCCAACCAAAATCGTTGGGAGATCAAGGGTTGGGTTTTCTACCTGGTTCTGTGGCTGCCCAGATGGAAACACACACACACACACACACACACACACACACACACACACACACACACACACCATTCTTCAAAAATGGGACCCTTGACTTTCCACTCTATTTCAACACTGGGATTGACTGAGTATTTTTTTGAGGGAAGGCATAGGAAATAGAGTGGATCTTTCTATTTCCCCCAGGCTATAAGTTCAGTAGCCATCACCTCATTCCATTATTGATCAGCATGGGAACTTTAATCTGCCCTGTTTTGTTTTGTTTTCCTGATGTGATCTGATTTGCCCTTCTCTTAGGCAGACTTTAAGTCTGGTGGTGCCAGACTTAAAGGACGTACCCAATTAGCTTAGGCTCCTGAAGCTCAGAACTTCCTCACTCAAATCATCCATCAGCTTCTACCTTCCAGGCTCAGGGGCCATAGGCATGTGCCATCATGCCTGGTTTCAGGGCTGTTTTTTTTTTTAAAACCAAGTAATGTTAATGTAAGACCATATGATATTTCCCTCTACTTCCATAAAACACAAGTCATGAGAGCAGAGATTTAGAAGTGGAAAGAATCACAACAGTCATCCAGTTTGACCTCTTATTTTATAGATGAGGTGATTGAGGACTAAGGTTGGATAGGTAGTATGGTAGGTGGAATTTGAACCCAGGACCTTTGACTCTAAAACTGATTTTCTTTTCTTTTCTTTGCTATTCTTTGCTTTTCTCTTATTTTCCTTTCCTTTCCTTTCCTTCCTTCCTTCCTTCCTTCCTTCCTTCCTTCCTTCCTTCCTTCCTTTCTTCCTTCCTTCCCTTCCCTTCTCTTCTCTTTTTTTTCTTTTCTTTTCTTTTCTTTTCTCCTCTCCTTTTCCTTTTCTTTTCTTCCCTTATCTTCTTTCTTAGAATTAATACTGTGTACTGGTTCCAAGACAAAAGAGTAAGTAAGAGCTAGGCAATGTCAGTTAAGTGACTTGCCCAGTCACACAACTAGGAAGTGTCTGATACCAAATTTGAAGCCAGGACCTTCTGTCTCCAGGCCTGGTTCTCAATCCACTGAACCACCTAGCTTCCCCCCAATATTCTTTTCAAAGGATCTTCTGGCCTTGCCATCATCTGCCCTTCTACTAGATCCTGAGGAATTATAGGTCTTTCCATCTATTCTACAGAGGAACTTTCTTTTGTTTGTGATCTTCCCAATTTGAGTGGGAGCTCCTTGAAATCAAGAAATGTGTTGCTTTTTGTGTTTGTATCTTCAGCAATTAGCAAAGTGCCTGACACACAAAAAGTGCTTAATAAATGCATTTTCCTTCATTTTGTTCTCTCATTCCACCAGAACATTCTAATTAAATATCAAGGCTGGGATTCAGCTCTGTAACTTCTATTGACAGATACAAATTGTCTCTCAATTGGTCAACAAACCAAGGACACTCAGGTATAGGTAGGTTTGACCATCAGGAAACCCATCTCAACTGGTTCTGTATATTCCTCATCCCAGCAAAGTGTCTGGACAAAAAGAAGGCCAGTCTTCACTTCCTGGTTTCTCCAAGAACTTAACATTTAACATTTTGAAAATTATATTCCCCCCACCTCTGATCTTTATTATTTGTGTGACACTGGAAGAGTGAGTTCACTTTCCTGGACCTTAGTTTCTCCATCTGTAAAATGAAGAGGCTATGGACCAGCAGGCTTCTGTGGTCCCTCCTACCTCTCAAGCTAGGGTTACCCACTTTATGCTCTCACCTCATCTAACCTATTCATCATACCCAGGATGAAAGAAAAGTTTGAAGGGATTTACCCAAAGCTAGGGGGAATGTCAAGGATCAAAGCCCTTTAAAGTCAGGACTTTAGGACTGCTGGACCCCGCCCTGTCTTTGGACCAGGCGACCACAACTCCCCTTTAATTATAAAGAACAGCAGAGAAGAAGACAGAAAAAAAGGGGTAAAACCTATGACTTGATAGAATGTCTTTAAAAATAGAGCAGTAATTTTGGCATCACATCCAAAGAGCCAGAGGGGAAGGGAAGGAGAACTGAAGGGATATGATACTTTGCAATGCTTAAAACATCAATAGGAAACTGTACTTGGGATTACAACAGGGTGAGGTGAGGGGTTGAGTGGGGAGGAGAGCTTATGAAGGCTGAAATAATGTAGTGGGCAAGAGATCTTGTAGAGGGATCAGCAGCCCTGGGCACCGGAACTTGTTACCGTACGTTACCACAAAGCCACAGCGAGGAGTGAAGTGGAGCGGGAAGGGGCAGAGGCTGGTGCTCCAGCCGCTGAGGATTTACCTTGACGATACTCTTCAGGGGCATGGTCCCATGAGAGAACCGATGGACAAAGATGGTTTCAATCAGTCGTTTGATGTAGTGGGAAGAATGGCAGATGCATGCCAGGCTAGAAAAGGCAAGATAAAAGGGTTTTTTAAATGATAAGTAAAAAAAAGCAAAATTTATATAGTGCTTTAAAGTTTGTTGGGACACCTAGGTAGGTGGTACAATGGATAGAATGCTGGGTTTGGAGTCAAGGAAGACCCAAGTTCAAATTTGACTTCAGACACTGCCTAGCTATGTGACTTTGGGCAAGTCACTTAATCTTGTTTGTCTTGGCTTCCTCATCTGTAAAATGAGATGGAAAAGGAAATAGTGAACCACGTCAGAATCTTCACTGTGTGTCCCTGGGTTAGTCACTTATCCTTGTTAGCCTCGGTTTCCTCATCTTTAAAATGAGCTGGAGAAGGAAATGGAAAACCATTGTCAAAAGAACTCCAAATGGAGGCACAAAAAGTCAGACAGCTTAAACAACTAAACAACATTTAAGTGTGTTAAAGTATTTTATATAAATGATGCATTTGGGAGATATAGAGTATAATCAAGTGTTGGACTTGGAGGCAAGAATATCTTAGTTTCTTACTAGCTATATGACGCTGAGCAAACTACTTCATATTTCTTAGTCTTGGTTTTCCCACCTATAAAATGGGGATAATAGAAGCACCTATCCCATAGAGCTAACATGAGGCTCAAATGAAATCATATAGATAAAGTGCTTTGAGAACTTTAAAGTGCTATATAAATTACATTATTATTGTCATTATTGTTCATTATCTCATTTGAGGAGTCTCACAACAATCCTTCAAGGTAGGCAGCACAAGTTTATTATCATTATTTTACCAATTATGTCAAACTGTCATTCTACGATAATCTTTTCTTGTTTTTGCTTTTTGTTTGTTTTTATTTTGTTTTTTAATCTTTGTCTTCCATCTTAGAATCAATAGTGTATATTGGTTCCAGAGCAGAAGAGTGGTAAGAACTAAGGAATGGAGATTAAGTGACTTGCCCAGGGTCACACATCTGGGATGTGCCTGAGGCTAGATTTGAATCCAGGTCCTCCTGAGTCCAGCTTTCTATCCATTGAACCACCTAGCTGCCCTGAATGTGAGCTCCTTAAAGGCAAAGACTGTCTCATTTTTGGGATTTGTATCCTTGGAGCTTAGTACAGTTCCTGGCACATAGTAAGGGCTCAATAAATGTATTTTCATTTGTTTCTGCTGCCTCGGGACATAGTTATAAGATATTTGGAATCAAAGTCATAAAATTAACATAGCTTCTTATGGAGTAGAATAGGTCACCCCTCCTGAATCTTCCTGGATCTAATGAGTAGAGCAGATGAGCTGTTCTTAAACTGTATAGTTCCAGGACTCTTTTACACTCCTAAAAAATGTTGAGGACCCCCCCCCCACCGCAAAGAACTTTTGTTATATGGGTTATATCTACTTATACTTACCATATTAAAAACTAAAATGTCTTAGTAATATTATGAAAATAGTTTTGACTATGCAGACTCCCTAAAAGGGGTCTTGGGAGACCCTCAGGTTCCTCTGACGGCACTTGGTGAACCCCTGGATTAAGAGACTCAGGGGTGAGATAATACTTAATAAATACTTATTGCTTAGTTCAGTGGATAAAGTACTATACCTGGAGTCAGGAAGACTTGAGTTCAAATTCCACCTCAGATGTTTAATAGCTCTGTGACCCTGGGCAAGTCTCTTAAACCTATCTGTGCCTCTGTTTCTCATCTGGAAAACAAGAGATCTGTACTCAATGGCCCCTAAGATGCCATCCAAAACTAAATCGATTACCCCACAATCCTATGGTTGATTTACTGACATTCCCAATAAGACTCTTTTGAGGAACAGCTAGGTGACTCATTAAGAACCAGGCTTGGAAACAGAAGATCCTGAATTCAAGTCTGACTTCAGACACATCCTAGTTGTGTGACCCTGGACAAATTACTTATCCCCCATTGCCTAGTCCTTATTGCTCTTCTTCCTGGGAACTAATACACAGTACTGATTGTAAGATAAAAGGTAAAGGTTTAAAAAAAAACTCACTTGACCACAGGGAGCCTCCTTGACATGAGTTTCTTTTCCAGGCCATAGACAAAAGGCATTCGAAGGTAAAACAGGAGGTAGATGAAGAGTGAGCCTGCATATTCGATCAAAAACACCTGCAAAAGAAGAGAGAGTT
>NW_025369545.1:0-7571 GCF_016433145.1 Gracilinanus agilis | reverse complement strand
ATATGTAATTCTGAAAGGCAGAGTTACAGAGTTACACTTATCATGGCACACTATTGGCTGACGGAATGAAAGGTGACCAACCACAGCACTGTGTTCTGTATTCTGGGTGTTGATTGGCTCAGTGACTATAAGTTAATAAGAGTGTGGAAAAGGTTTATAGGAGAGTGGGAAGGGTTTATAAAGCCTTACATATATATAAATAATAAAATAAATATAACTATTTTGCCAATTTTTCACTTATCAGGGGGTCCTCTGGAATAGTGAGGGATCACTAAAGAACTCTATTAGAAAAGACTAATTTGTAGTTAAAAGCAGGAAGAAGATATGTGAATATGTATTTTTAATATTCCTATTATGTGTCAAGTAGAATTCTGAGCAGTTTACAATTATATAACACAACAACTTTGTGAGATGTGTTATTATTAACCCCAACTTACAGTTGAGCGAAATAAGGCAACCAGAGTTTAACTGATTTGCTCAGGTTCAAGAAGCTAGCAAGTGTCTAAGGCTGGATTTGAACTCAGATCTTCCTGTCTCCAGGCCAAATATTCTATCCACCATACTACCAAAGCATCTCTGTTTTGTGTGTAGAGCTGTGACTTCATTAATCAACAATATAAAGAATTTATTTATTTTCTGAATGCAGATCAGCAAATCCTCTTTAACATTAACTTTAAGATTTGCCATTGGAACTGAGTTATTAAACAGATTTCTCCAAAGCAATACAGAATTATCAGAGGCAAAATTGAGTTCTGATCTTCTAAAATCCAGTGTTGATTTCTGACTACTCAATCACATTGTCTTCAATGCAATATGTCTATTAATAGCTAATGTGTTGGTTTGTTACCCCAAATTGGATAAATATACCTCTTATACTCTTTTCTCAATTAATAGCTTACTTAGAATACCTTATGCTTACAAATATGACTACAGTCCAACACAAATAATCCAAAAGTCTAAATAAGCAAACTATAAATTGGTTAAGGTTCAGTTTAACAGTCATAAGCTAAACAAAACTGAATGAATGGTTTAAAATATGGAAATTATATTGACAAAATCTTTTTAAAAGCTTGTATTTTTGTATGAAGAGAATTTTTGCAAATACAATATGCTTACTCAAGAAGCAGGTATCATTAGGGAAATGATAGCCATCTGTCCTGCATTTGCATAAAGGAAATGGGTTGCAGCAACTGCAAATGGAATTAAATTGTTAAGATTGAACAGCTTTCTGACTAAGTGTTACAATACCAAAACGGTCTACTAAGGGCGGTTACTAAAAATGAAAAGAATGATTTTAGTACAACTCATCTAAAAAAAGGGGAATAGACCCATTTGGGTTTCATTAGGTGTACTCATAACTACAAAATGGTTATTAATTAAATAATCTTGAAGGTATTTCTAAGTTTATAGTTCTTTGGGGAAAAGGGTGAGATAATTTAAAATAGAACCACCAGAGTTTCTTATGTTTCAGGAATTATATTGCCTTGAAAAGTCATGCATTGGGGTAATGAAATACAAAATTTTCCTACATAGTTACAGTATCACATTAGGAAACTAGCATGAATATGGAAAAAGCATGAAGTGATTGAAAAAAAATCTATCTGACTGATGGTTAACCCATTTGTGCAATGAAATTATACTAACATAATATGGAAATCTTTAACAAACACAAATTTTCCCTCTAGCAGCCACACTATAAATATAGTACCAACATGCAATGAAAGAGATATCATCAAAATACGATGTTATATGGGTATCACATGATGTTGATGAAACAAAATAAAGCTAATTACACAAATTAAATGTCTCCATAAACTTCACAAAGATAGAAAGCAGTGTGACTCAATCATTTTTGAGGCAATATAGTCATTAAACAATGACAACCACAAACAATTGAATTTTGAATTTAGGTGGCAATGTAGAAATCAGAGACAATTCTAAAAGAAAAGAACAGTGATTGGTAATCCTAGGAAAATGCAGCACTGAGTGGAACCTACATATCAGATCTACATTTCAGCTTTAGATCAGCAAGAAGAAAGGCATGCAATACTGTCATAAAGATGTCAGAAAACAACATCAGGAAGATGAGAAGTATAAAAAGAAAATAATATTACAAAAAAACACATAGGATCATATTACTACTTCTTGCTCCTATAATTTTTAATCTCTTCATTTACCTTGAGAAGTTAAGCCTCTTTTAAGCCATATCCTTGCTTTCATTTCTTCATTGTGGCTTCAGTTTTAGACAATAGCTATTAAAAATAATTTCTCATAAATGTCTTGGTGGCAACCATTTAAAGATAGGCTAAGGTTCACAAATAAGAATTTCCTCAGAGACTTGGAAATTAGGTAACATGGTGGCAATAGAAAATAATAGCATCTACATAGGGTAGAAAGCAGTTTGTAGACTTGGGCCATGATTGGTTCTTGTTAAATTTCAGTGCAGGGCAGAATTCCAGAATGGAAATTTTAATGGTTATTCATAGGAAGTAGCAACCCTAGTCACAATTTCAAGACAGAGGGGAGTACCAACAATTGTGGCTGCAAGAGAGTGAAGGGCCTAGTCATACTCCCAGAATGAGGGGGAGTATTAGCACTAATAGCTAAAGGAAAAGTGTCTTCCTGGGTGAAGACCAGAATTTAGGAGAGGAGACCAGTGATAATATATATTGTTAGATTATGCCACCTTGGAGCATAGAAAACATTCATAGTCCAAGAGTTAGTCTGTAAACAACCTGAAGAAAAGCTTGAATTTATGGACGATGCTCCCTCAACCTGGGAGCAGAATCCAACTTTATTATGAAGTTAAAAATCAAGAAATAGGCTGGAAAGATGAGCAGACAAAAACAAAAAGAACATGATTATGAAAAGTTACTCTGTTGATAGGGAAGGTCAAGACACAAACCCAGAAGTAGACAACAGTATAAAAACACCTCTAGTAAAACTTCAAAGAAAAATGTGTATAGGATAAAAACTCAAAAAAAAAAAATTCTGGGAAGGTCTCAAAAAGGATTTTTATAATCAAATAAAGGAGGAAAACTAAGTGATGCAAGACAATTAAAGGTCAACAGCTTGGTAAAGAGATTCTCAAAAGTACTAAAGATAATAACACCTCAATAAACAGAATTATCCAAATGCCATGAAAGGCTGAATGAGTTATTTCAAAAAATATATAAATTCATTGAAGAAAAGTACTTCTTAAGAAATAGAACTGGACAAATCGGGGGGAGACAAAAACCCACAGAAGAAAAGAATTACTTAAAAATTATAATGAAGTATCTTTTTATTTCATATGCAGAGTTTAATTTATTTTAGGAAAAGAGATTTACTACCTCCTGGAATGCAAATGGAGAAACCTGTGGAGGCCACATGGAGAAAGAATGCTGATCCAGGAGCCTAAGAGAGCAAATGGATGTGCAAAATTTTGAACTTTGGTGTGTGGGGGAGATTATATTCATTTGTCTGGTTTAAAATTCATTTTTTTTTGCTAAAACTCATTTGTTTTGCTAAATTCATCTGTTTTGTTTAAATGCATTTGTTCTATGTATCCGTATATTTTGTTGTGAAAGAATGGGACTGCCCCCTGAAATTTTTTTTTCTAAAAGAAGTGCCAAGTATTTGATTTCCTTATATTGTGAAAAATTGTTACCATTCTCCCCTGGTCCTACCCTCAAGGGCTGCCATATTGATTCCACACTATTTACTTTGTTCCTACCCCCAGAGTATGAGATGGTGGGACTGAGGCCAGGGAAGTCAGAAACCTTCTTCTCTAGTTGTCCTTTGCTGTTCAGGTTCACTCCTGACTCCTCTCTATTTCTTCCACTTTTAGCATTGATTCTGTCAAATCACTTTTGGTCGTTTGTTTTAGGAGGGCAAGGAAGTGTCATGCCCTACTTTGCCGTCTTCCTATCAAAGGACTCATGATTTAAAAAATGCTATCCACCTCCAGAGAGAGACTCAGTGAATTTTGAATTAATATTTATATATAATTTTCTCACTTTTTACTTTTTCTTTTTTTAGGCAATATTGTTAATATGGAAATATGGGCAGATAAGAAGAATAGAGGACAGCATGCCAGGCCTGAAGTAAGCAAGATCTGAGTTTAAATTCAACTTCAGATACTTACTAACTATATGACCCTGGGCAAATTACTTAACCTTGTGTACTTTAGTTCTTCATCTGTACAATGGCTAGAGAAGGAAATGGCAAACCACTCCAGGGTGTTTGCCAAGAAAACTCCAAATAGAATCACAAAGAGTTAGCATGACTGAAAACTAGTGAACAAGATAGAAACATTTTTGCATGATTTCACATACATAATTTTTATTATTTTGCTTATCTTCTAAGGGAGTGTTAGAGACTTGAAAGGAAAGAAATAGATTTGGAGCTCACTTTAAAAAGAAAAAAAATGTAAAAAATAAATAATAAATCAAGTAAATAAATGGAGGTAGAAAGACTGTAAAGAGATATTGCTTGTAGTTTTGTAGTGCCAATATTATAAAAATGACAACACTATTTAATCTATGTATTTAGTGTGACTCAAATCAAATTACAAAGACTACACATAGGTAGATAAATATAACTTAGAAGAAGAAAACATATAAAATCTCAGGAAAAGTATATGTAAAAATAGGAATTAAGGTGGTAAAATTCTAATATATACTGAAATATTTATAATAATGTATTTTGTGGTAGAAAAGATCTGAAAATACTTTAGATAACTTTTAATAGTGGAATAGCTAAATAATCTGTGGTAAATTAATGCAATGAAAATTTATTGTAAAATAAGAAAATTATAAATGTTGAGAATTCAATAAAACATGGAACTGGTTTATATAAATTGATGCAGAGCAGGTTAAGAAGAATTAGAATGAATCGATGAAAGAAAAGATATTTATTAATCATGAATTGATTAAGCACTTATTACATGCGTTGCAGGGCACTCTATTAAATGTTATGATTTTAAAAAACAGAATGATAATCATTCTTGTTTTATTTAAGTACTTTCATTAAAGAGCTTGCTATGTGCTAGACATTGTGCTTAATCAATTAGAAGAAAAAAAACCCTTTATAACATACATATATATTGTTTTTGCAACAGTTTGAAATAAAAAGTGAACAATAACAAAATAAAACTTTTAATAACTCAACTATACACAGTGAAGCAAACTCTTCTCCATTCATGAGAGATGGAGAGTTATGGTTTTAGAAAGTTGCATTAGATTCAGGAACTATATCAGATATTTTTTCCTCCACTCTATGCTTTCTTTATAAATTATACTTTTGTGTTGAGGACAGAATGTATCTTTTTAAAAGTGTTAGTGACATAAAACAAAGCACATTTAAAAACTTACTTTTTAAAAGTGTCTGTGCATATGTGTGTATGTAGAGTCTGAAAACTAAGTATTATTTTAAAAGAAAAAAGAGAACATTACAAAACTAGAAAGTAGTAACATCTTATAGTGGTTTAAAAACAAAATTGAAGATCTTGGGTTTTTTTGTTGTTCTGCTTCCTCCTCAATTGGGACTACTGTGGATAGTCATTTATTCCCTGTATATCTCAGTATATTTACCTGAAAATGAGTATATTGACACACATCTACCTCACCAAATTTTGATGAATAGGATAATGCAAATTGTGATTGCAAAATTATACAGACAGGTTAACTATCATTATTAACATATTAGGTTTAAAATGACCAGACTTGTATTTTCCCTGTGCCTCTCAAGAAGAAGAATTAACCTCAAGGAAGACTTTATGTGAAAAGCTAAAACTGAAAGCTTTGGAGTTTGAAGTCTTTGAATCAGCAGGCTTGGACCGTCAAGTTACTGTGCTGCTGGTTGCTTGAGGGGTATGATGAGTTGAAATATTGCTTTGGTTGAAATATTGTCTTTGGACAATATCTTTTCAACATTGAAAACTACAAAATAGGTGAAGTAAAAACAATTTCCTGTACCAAATGCATTTAGCCTTCACCTCAAACTGTCCAAAAAATCTAATGGAAATAACAAAAGACTAGATTCTTATTTCCTAGTTTTAGTCTTTTCCAGGTTAGGTGTGTGATTCAGTAACTCGAATTAACAAACACTTGCTAACAACCTATGATGTTAAAGATCCTATTTTTCATGTTAAGGGTTCAAAACTGTATAAGTTGGCTAATCTTTCTCATTTTTCTCTTCTAAAAAATAGCAGGTAGGCAAAATGAAGAGGCAACAAAAAAGAAAGGAAAATTTATGTGTTTAAGTCCATTGGTATTATTACACTATAAGCTTGTAACTTTTCTGATAAGGCTTCTCAAATTTAATTCTAGGTGAGACTATTGCATCAATTGGGTATAAATTGTTAGCTTTGGCAGGGAACTGCTAATCACTGATTATTACTATTATTCTGATAAAGAACTATTATTCTGAAGGGCAGAAGAAGATTTTGAACACTAAGCAGGAATTTAGTTTTACTCTGATTCCTGGAAACATAAATAACTAGTAGTATAGCTATAAATAGCATAGATTTATCAGGGCTTTGACTCCAATGTCAATATGTGTTCATTCTGTACCTCATCTCTGTTTTCTACTGGTGTGCAATGCCAGCCTTACTTGTTCTAGTAATCTGCAAAAATGATGCCATTTTTGTTACTTCACAATCTGATTCCTTCTTATCTTACCAGATAGTTTACACACTATTTCCTTCTACACTCTATATTCTAGCTTTTTGCTTTTCCTCACATACAAGATCCATATCCTATTCAGATCTTTTAACTCTAATCCTGATATACTCTATATTATAGTAACAAAATGTCCATTACCTGAAAAAATGTGGAGAGGTAGATTGGGAAAAATATGTTTTAGCTGCATCTAATAGAACAAAAGTTTTATAAGTCTTTGCATTCTTTCCACTGATAATTAAATCCCTAATATGCAACATGTTTAAAAACTTATCTTTAATAGTTCATTGACTATAAATTAGTGATTTTTTTTAATTTTTTCCCCTTTAATTTCTAGTCTCTTCCTATGATTTAGTGTGTGGAGAGACAATAAAAAGACCAACTCTGCCTTAAAGGGTAGAATTGTTCTTGCATAGTGAAATTCCTAATAGAAATGATGTTTCTCAGCATACATTCTGTAATGGTTAAAATGAGTTTGAAAAATATAGAAATTAACTCTTAAGTCACAAGGCTGTTAGTAGCTTCAGTAGCTTTATTAAAGCAAGGTAAAGATAGTGAGAGAGGAAAATGTAGGAAGGGGGTAAAGCAAATACCCCAGAGTCTGTCTTAGAATCTCAGTCTCAGAAAAAAGCAAAAAACAAAAAAAATCCCTTGTTTCCTGCTGGGTCTCACCTTATAAGCTGTTTCCTTCACCCACTAGCTTTCCTACATCACCCCCCCCCCCAGGAACCAATCATAGTTCCTCAATTAGCCTGGTATCACCCAGGGGAGCAATGCTTGTGGGATCAATTCCTTGGTCTCTGATTGACCCAAATTCAGAACAAATGGAAGGGAAGTCCAAATCTCTGATCAAATCAAAACACAAATTCCCTTCTCAGAGCACCCCCCCCCCAGTGATTCTATTGGAAG
>NW_025369544.1:0-5848 GCF_016433145.1 Gracilinanus agilis | reverse complement strand
ATATATATATACATTATATATAGCATTATATATAATAATATAGAAAATATAAAAACATATAACATAGAAATATAATAAAACAATTTTATATATGTGTAAACATTTAAGTACACAATCTTTTATATACAATATTATGTATATATTATTTATTATTTTAGATATGTACATATACAAACATTTCATATATATATATATTTTTTTTTTACCCACTTCAATTTTAGACTTTATATTGCCAGTTAGTATACACTTGCCATTATCTTGTATTCTATTCTTGGCTTTGTGGCTAAAGACATGAGAAGGCCATGGAAAATTATATATCATAACAAGCTGGTTGCTGTAAGATGGGAGAAAGGTCTCCATAGAATAAGAGGCAATGTGGTACAATGGAAAGAACAGTAGAGTTGGAATCAAAGGTTGTGAATATAAATCCTGTCTCTGACATTTACTGTCTGTTACATTTTTAATGAACCAAATCTTCTCCCTGAAACCATGATCCATCTTTTAAACACTAATATTCATTCAATAGTATTATATGTCTGTGTTTCGTGGAATATCACAGTCTCTAAAGAAGTAAAGTTGTGGATGACCCAAAGGGCAATGGTTTTCTTGCACACTGTGAGCAAACAGGACCTCTAAAAAAAAACTAAGTGTATCGATCATTTTTTGTAAAATTAGGGAGTCAGATAAGATAACCTTCAAAATCCCTTCCAGCTATAAACTCCATTTTTCTCAATGCTAAGCATATGCCATGCATTGTTAAACATCAACTTTTGGACTTCAGTTAACATTATTTCAGCTTTTTATTATTTTTATTATTTTTTATCATTTTGTATATAATTAAATACTCCATTACAGCAATCCTTTATTATTTTCAGTGTTTATAACGGAATGATTTCACTGAAGGAATAATAATCCTTTTTTCATAGTATGCCAGATAAATATTCATCAAAAGATTTGAAAAAATATTATAAATACAAATTTAAAAATTAATTCTGTCTAGAGCCATGCCCTGCACGACCAGAAAGCAGAATCTGTTATGTGACTTAAAAAATATGTAAAAGTCAGTTTATATGTTTGTGAAATAATCAGTGAAGACCAAAAGCTTAAAGGAAGTAGCACCTAAGCAGGAAACAACCCTCCAGGTGTGAATTATTAGCCATGGAGTCAGTTTCCTAACTGTGGACTCTGGTAAGCCATTTCCCATTGTGGTTTTCCCAGATGCAAATAAGAGTGTTTTTTGCACCTACTTCCACTACAGCATTGCAGATTATGAGATGTTCTTGATGATCCTTAAAAGAAAATAACCCCCTTATGAAAAGTATAGAGATGTGCCTTGTTAAATTCACTAAAGGAATGATTAGGAATTTTCATTTCAGGTTGGACACTGAATTATACAAAGCAGACCATATTGTGAATGCATTTGTCTAAACTTTGCCACTGGTTTCTCCAGAAATCCTTGAAGTCATTTTACTTTTCTGATAACATTTACACTGTATACTAAGTTGAGAGATGTCCTGGACCTGTCCCCCCAACTTATGCCAAGTGGATAGTCACTCTAAGAAATGTCCCTGGGAGCAAAAGCTTTTTTACCCCCAGGATCCTGAAGGTCTATCTATTGCCATCTTTAAAGTAAAAGTAAGCTAATGATAGAGTGGTTTACCAAGAGATTCCCAGTTCTTAGAAGTTTGTCAAAAGTTTGTTAATTCATACCTCTTTGTCAGGAGCTCAGAGGACTCTTCTCTAACTCCAGGCTTTTAAGATGTTTCATCAGGAAAGTAAATATTCAGGGAATATTATTTTACTCAAGGTGCCTACTCCATGACAAGGCATTTTCCACTGTCCAGATCTTTTAAGCCATTGTGGTCCTGGAGTCTAGTCTGAGTCTAGTATTTGCCTAAGCAGAGCCAATTCCATTTATCTTCTTGTACCTTCCTCTCTTGTCCCCTGACCCCAACTCCTTTCCCCATAGTGGCTGCTAGAAAAATGAAGCCACCTTGTGTATGTATAGAGGATATAATGCTAATTCCCGGCCACAGAGGAGCTTCCTAAGAAACCTGGAACAAGATCAAAGTACTTTAAAATAAAGGGGCAGTGTGAGGACCAAAGGATACCCAAGACACAAAGCAGTTTTGTAAGATATACTAATTTCCCATAAGAAAAGTGTTTTTAAAAATTCAAAAGTAAACAAAACATAGATAATCTCATAAGGAGGACTTTGGTTTCGTTCTCTCCTGAGAAACTTTGGCCCCAGCTAAGACTATTTATAATATTTTTATCTGACCGAAGGTATTTCCAAACTAGGCCAAGGATCAGGAGGACTGTAAAAGAAAGACAGAATGGAGGACAAAAAGGTAAGTGGTAAATAACTGAAGGCTTATTTTCATGCTAATTCAACATGTTTAATAAGTAGAGATTCTGGTGCTGGCCTAAAACAACATCTGTTGTGCTTTTAAAGTAGTTTGGCAATGACTTGGCCTAACCCTTTACTTATATAATGCAAACAGAGCTCTGGCTAATAAGAAACAAGATGCTGCTAAGAGAGGAAAGTCATGCTTTTCTTCCCAAACGTAACTTGTTTGAAGCTACACTTGCTATAAATGCCTCATAAAACTCATATCAGTATACTGAGGGATTATCAACATATTTTCTTCAAAGAAACTAAATTTTAAAGATATTTTTACTACTTAAAAAATCATAATAGCTAGAAGAGCAAGTTAGAGATCATCTAGTTCAGTGATTCCCAAAGTGGGTGCTACCACTCCCTGGTGGGTGCTGCAGTGATCCAGGTGGAGCAGTGATGGCCACAGGTGCATTTATCTTTCCTATTAATTGCTATTAAAATTAAAAAAAATTAATTTCCAAGGGGCTAAGTAATATTTTTTCTGGAAAGGGGGTGGTAGGCCAAAAAAGTTTGGAAACCACTGATCTAGTTCAACCTTGAGGAAATTATCAAAATGCCAAGAAAATTTAAAAAAAAGTAAATTTTGATACATAATGGACTATTAACATAAATCTTTCTATATTGTCATTCATGTGTATAGATTTCTTTTACTTATTATAAAAGGAGACTAATTCCCAGTGATTAATTAATTCAATTTCTTTGAATCATATTTTATTTAAGTAAGAAATCATTTTAAAATGTGTACATCTTGGGGGCAGCTGGGTAGCTCAGTGGATTGAGAGCAAACCTAGAGACTAAGAGGTCCTAGATTCAAAGCCGGCCTCAGATGCTTCCCAGCTGTGTGACTCTGGGCAAGTCACTTGACCCCCATTGCCTACCCTTACCACTCTTCCACCTAGGAGCCAATACACAGAAGTTAAGGGTTTAAAAAAATGTGTACATCTTTAAATGCAAATTTATTTTAGAAATTAATTTTGGCCTCAGACACTTCCTAGCTGTGTGACCCTGGGCAAGTCACTTAACCCCTACTGCCTAACCCTTATTGCTCTTCTGCCTCAGAACCAATACACAGTATTAATTCTAAGATGGAGGGTAAGGTTTTAAAAAAAATTAATGTGTTTTTCTTTTGATAATAAAGAATGCCAAGGTTATTATTTACATGACTTGATCAAAATGTATTTGTTGTGATTTATCTTTAAATGTTTCATATGGATCCAGAACTAGACTTACACTTATTGCATGGTAGTGTTAGTTTTATAGATCTGATCTGCTTCTGATGGTACTTTTTCTTAATGTTGTCTTTACTATTAATCAATACCAACTGAAATGAACAGCTGAAAGCAGTAAAAGGAATGATAATCTAGGATGAAATAGCCTAAACAGCTTGCAAAAGACTGCTCCCTAAATCTTTGTCTTTTCTTTCCCCAAACTAGACTGTTTTAAAGGTACTTTGTTCTAGGACTCAATGGCTGGACTCTAGAAATGTTTCTTTGGTAGCATAAGGCACTGCTCTGTTAAGTAATAAGCAATCTGATTGTTGCAAAGGGCAGAAAATGAATTTTTGCATAAAGAAAAAAGAAATATGTTAACTGGTGAGGGATGAAAAGTAATGAGCCTTTCATAGGCAAACAGAATAGTTGTTGAAAGGGGAAAGAAAGGAACTTTTGTTTAACAAAAACTGCTAAAATATATGTGCAAAGAAATGCTCTCTCTTCTCTCCCTGAAAAGAAAACAAAACAATGAATTAATGTTTGCCAGAAGGGGAATAAATTGGACTTTAGCCTAAGTAAAAAAATGGTTAAATTATTATGTAAAGGATATAAGGTGATTTTTGTGCATAAACAGTGTAGTAGTTGGCCAGTTGCAGGAAAAGAACTTTATTTAAAAAGAAAGCTTAAAATGTAATGCGAAAAGACAAAGTTTTTAGGGACATTGACTGGGAAGAAGACTGTTTTGAGGAGTGAGAAAGAACTGGAAGGGTTGCTGAAGATTATAATCCCTGAAATCATTAAATGCAACTATTTTTAAGACTTAGAAGGTTAATATTCGCAAAATGATGAATCAAAAAGCTCCTTAGAGACAGTGGGATGAATCAAAAGGATTGTTGATTTCAGCAGAGAGCTTTCATGAATTTTTATCTCAGACAGTATGGTGATTTGAGGAGTCCTTCTAGAAATCCCATTGTGTTGGAGTTTTGTGAAGAAACCAGTATCAAGAGCAGTTAAGCTCACTTGCAGAAAGCATCCTCTATTCCACTGCTATCCTAGCCATTCAGTCAATCAACAAACATTTCTTAAGTGTTTGCTATGTGTCTGGCACTGTGCTAAGACTACAAAAGATAAAAACTGTCCTTGCCCCGGAAGTCTTTCAGAAATAGCTTTTGGTCTCTGCTGACATCCCTGGAATGAAAGGGAATAACAGAGGGAAAGGCAGGTCTGGGAGCTACTTTACTGTATAGGAAGAGATGTTGAAATCTAATTAGAGACAGTTCTTGTTTAAATAAATTCTTGTTTTGCCTAAGTGGACCCTTCTGCAGAACCCCAGGTAAAGCAATTTTTAACTAATGACAATTTGCCTCTATCCATATAACAAAGGCATACCCTAAATAATATCTTTATTCAAATCATAAAATGTACTAAAATGCAGGCATCTTACATACTATACCATGATAAGGAACAGAATTATGAAAGGTGTAGTTAATGATAAAATATGCAAGGACAATACAGCAAAGTTAACATAGGTTTGCATTATGTTGCTCTTTCCCCACTCTCTGTGCCTAGTCTTTATCTCTGGTGGTTGGCTGCACAACTTTTTTTTTAACGAAGCGATCAAGAAATATTTGGACAGTGGCTCTCTTTTTTTCTGTATATCTGGTGGTATTATCCTCTACTAGTCTTTGAACTTTTAAAAATCTTTAAGTATCCATCTTCTCAACACACACAAAAAAATTCACTAAAATAAATACTTCTGGCAACTGTTTTGTTGTGAACCCTTTTAGTTTGTTCATGGGTTCCAAAGCTTTCCTTTCTCCTGAAATCTTTGCAACTATCAGCTCAATCCTGTCCTCATATGACCATTTCCAATTAATTTCTCCACATATTCTTGTCTACTTTCTAGCTTGAATTCTCATTCTAATTTTACAATTTTTTTACTCACTTTTTTAAAAGTTTCATCTTTGTCAAATCTACAAAAATCAGAAACCAACTTGGGAGAGACATTTTTCAAACTTTCTTCATACATTCTCCCATTATATCTTCCCATGCTTTTTAAAATTCTTTATGTAAAGTCAAATTCACATAATATTATGTAAACTGAAAACTCTCAACAGATAATGCAGAAGCCTGATGAGTGGAGAGCTGGCTATGCTTTTCTACATTACATCAATAGAACCAGTTTGATGAGCTTTGCAGTGCATTTCTCTGGCTTAAAGGGGATTTCTAGCCAGTT
>NW_025369543.1:0-7457 GCF_016433145.1 Gracilinanus agilis | reverse complement strand
ACTACCCAGATGGGTGGATAGAGAGACAGACAGGAAGTGAACAGTTGGCCAGCTAGATTTATAAAGGAAGTAAGAGGGGCTTGAACATTCCAAGAGGTAGCTCAGCCATTGGGTGAGAGCTGAGAGTTCTCAACCAGTGGTGAGCTACTCAGCTTCTCAGCCCCCACCCCAGGTCATTCATAAATCTCTGTGGGTAGGGGAAAATACTATCAAGCTTGGTGTTGCCCCAAAAAGAGGCATTTTCTTCATTTCTTTTTTTGTTTTGATGGTTCTGTGTTCTGTTGCAGGTCATTCATAAATCTCTGTGGGTAGGGGAAAATACTATCAAGTTTGGTGTTGCCCCAGAAAGAGGCATTTTCTTCATTTCTTTTTTTTGTTTTGATGGTTCTGTGTTCTGTTGCTGTGTTGTATTTAATTAATTGTGTTAGTAATTATTATTAGTCAGAATAGTGGCTAATAATACAATAAATTTTGTTGTTAGTTGGTCTGTTTGGGGAATGATGGGTACAATGGTGATTGAAGAATGGATAGATTATGTATTTGTGATGTTGTGGAAAGGTGTTTGGGCTATTCCCTACCTGTGGTTTAGAGTTATACCCAGGTATTTTAGAGGGATAATGGACTTGGAATTGGCACAACCAATTTTGACAATCAACATACTGGATTTATTGTGTCACATGCCAGTTCTGATTCTGCCTGGTTATGTTGTATACAAACTAAGGTGGATATTGTTTCATATTGGGTATTTTGTTAAAATTATTGTGACTTGGTGTTTCAGGGATTCTGAAATCAAAAAAATGTTAAGACTATTACAAATTAAGTTAGATAATTTAGAGTTATGTATGCAAAATGGTTCGTTCTCTGGTCAATCACTTGGTACATCTCACACTGGCAATGAATATATGAACATGGGCATTTCTGACAAAGGTATTCCAACAAAGGCTGAGCTAGAACAGCAGGCTCAGAATAAGGCTGAAAACCCCATTAATCTTTTTCCCCTTCGCGATCTTCCCATCGTTCGCGAAGATGGTGTATTCCATGTCAAACAACATGCCCGATTCAGATCTGAAGATGTAGATAATCTAAAACGTAAGATCCCAAATTTCCACGATGACTCTGGGAAATTTGTGAAGATCTTTAAAGCTTTTGTAAAACAACACGATCCAGACTTTGAAGATTGCTGGTACGTGTTAGGGGAGATCTTATCACATAATGACAGAACAAAGTTTGTAGAGGAGGCACGAAACACAGAGGGAATGACACCATGGCCTGTAGATTGGGCGGAACTGGACCTGAATTCAGTTCCTACCTACAGAATGTTAAAACAAGCACATAAATCTCTGATTCAGGTTCTAGAGAAGCATGCTAAGCGTCCAAATTCATGGAGCAAATTCGAAAAGATCAGACAGACAGCAGTAGACCCCTGCAACGTTTTTGGACAGAATCATAGAGGCAGCAGAAATGTATTTGAACACGAATATTTTAGAAAATACCACCGTAGATCATGTTAAAAGAATTTTTGTCAGAAATTCGGTTCCCCAGGTAAAGAAATTTTTTATGGACAATTACCCTGATTGGGAATTGTTGAGCTTAGACGAACTAAAACAAAAAGCAACATACGTTTTTGCCCAAGAGAAGGACAGGAGTAGTGATGACAAGGATACAATTATTGAAAATCTTAGGAAACAATTAAGGGAGGCAAATTCTCGAGCTGACCAGAAAGAAATAAGTGAAATCAAGGCTGTAGCAGCATTACGGGCAGCAGAAAAGAGAAACAATAATAATAATTATAAGACCAATAGCAATTCAAACAATAGGAACCAGAGGTAGCAATCTTGTTATGTTTGTGAACGTATTGGGCATTTTGCAAGGGACTGCAGATACAGAAAGAGATCATAGGGGCAGAGATACAATAATAACAATGGAAATAATCGGTATAATAATAATAATTATGGTTACAGGGGAAATAATTGGAATAATGGTTTTAGTCAGGGAAATGGACAACAAAATGTATTCCAATGTCAGAATGCATGTTGTCAAGGTGTACAAGCTCCTAATTTGGCAACAACACAGGATTACCTTCATGCAGGAGCCAGGCCAAAGTATAGTCACGTTGTTCAAGGGAATATTACTAATGGTAACATGAATGGAGGGACAACTTCATTATGAAGGTGTGCCCGAAGTTCAGAAGTGATTGATCAAGGAAATGGAACTAAAGTAAATGTTGATGAAATTGTATGTGTTAAAGATGATGATAATGTATTTGTGAATAATGGAAATGGTGCACTTGGTATTAATATTGATTTGATTCATGATAATAAGAATTTAATTAATAATGGTAATGGATTGATCAGTGTTAATTTAAATGGAATCAATAATAGTTTAATCAATGTGAATGATAATTTGATCAGAATTAATGATGATTTAAGTGGTGTTAATGTTAAATTATCTGAATTAACTACTAGTAATGGTGTAAATAGTACTTTAACCAATGTTAATGGTAATTTACCTACTGGTAGTAGTAATTTAACTAGTATTGATAATAATTTGATTAATGTTGTAAATAATTGTGAGAAAAAGAGAAATAATGTTGTAAATGGTGTTAGAAGTTCTAGTAAGAGTGAAATTAAGAAGAATAATAGAAATTGTAATTTGATTAAGGATAATTTGATTGTGAATAAGAACAATGATACCAGAATAGAGGTGAAAAGAACCAATGATTTAAAATCCTGGGAAAATTCTGTAATTCTTGATGATGTTAACTTGGATGGACAGGAAATGGCTGAGCTTTGTTCTGATGTTACTGTTTTAGCTCCGGTGTTGGAAACTTTCCAACCTCCCAATAGTACTGAACCATATGTGTCTGTAACTATTGGAGATCAGATTTATGACCTTCTTGTGGATACCGGCACGAGTAAATCAGTTTTGCAAAGCTTTCCTGCAGATTGTTGGAACAATGGATGTGGTCGGTGCAACAGGAGTTACTCACCAATTTTGCCTATAAAGAAGCCAAAACCGGATGAAAATGGCCGACCTGTTTACCGATTTATTCAAGATCTAAGAGCGGTAAATGATTATGTCATCAAGACACATCCAGTTGTCCCAAGTCCAGCTGCTATAATTTCTTCCATTCCAAGTCAGGCTAGATATTTCACTGTGGTAGATTTATGTTCTGCGTTTTTCTTGATACCAATTCACAAGGATTCTCAAAAGATCTTTGCTTTTACATGGGAAAAGACACAATGGACCTGGACTCGTCTCCCACAAGGGTATACCGAGTCACCATCTCAATTTTCACAAATTCTAAATCGAGATCTGCAAACTATTAAATTTAAAGAGAGCAAATTGGTGCATTTTGTGGATGATATTCTTCTAGCATCCCCCAATGCAAAGGTGTGTCTTAGGGACAGCAAGATTCTTTTGATTGAATTATATAAACGAGAACATAAAATCTCAAAAGCGAAATTAAAATTCATTTTACCCAGGGTGCAATATCTCGGATTTGTGTTATCAGAGGGTTCCAGAAGTATTACACAAAAGAGAATAGCTGACATACAAAAATTGAGTGCACCGAAAACTAAAAAAACAACTTAGAGCTATTCTTGGAACTACTGGTTTCTGTAGACAATGGATTCCTGGATATAGTGGAATAACTAAGTGTTTAACAGATCTGACCAGGAATACAGAACCAGAACCTCTGAAACTAAAGCCTGAACATCGATTAGCCTTGGATAAGCTGAAAGAAGCCATTCTATCTGCACCTGCGTTAGGAATCCCAGACTATGAGAAACCTTTTCAGCTGTTTGTCAATGAAACGAAGGGTATAGCTTCTGGTGTGTTGACACAGACTCTTGGACAAAGTTATCGTCCAATTGGGTATTACAGCTGTCAATTAGATCCAATAACTGAGGGGACAGTACCCTGTCTAAGGGGGGTAGCTGCAGCAGCTGTGTTAGTCCAGAAGTCAGCTGATCTAGTTTTGGGATGTCCTTTGACTGTCTATTGTTCACGTCAGATAGAAGCACTAATGAGGAAGTTTCATACTCAAGCATATTCTGACCAACGAATTGCTAAGTATGAAATTATTCTCTTAGGTAGTGAGAACATCAAGTTGAAGAGATGTAGCATACTTAATCCAGCTACTCTTCTTCCTGATTTACCAAAGAACGGTGAGCCATTGCATGAATGTGTTGAGGTAGTAGATCTTGTGGATATGCCTAGGATGGATTTAAAAGATACTCCACTCGAAAATCCAGACTGGGTGTTATTCACAGATGGATCATCATATTTATGTAATGGAATTAGATGTACTGGTGCTGCAGTTGTCACAGAATTTGAGACACTGTGGTATGGCTCATTACCTAATAATCTTAGTGCTCAAGGTGCTGAATTGGTGACATTGAAGCAAGCATGTCTTCTAGCTGAAGGTAAACGTGTGAATATTTACACAGACTCTCGATATGCATTCTCTGTCATGCAACAGGAACGATCTGGAAACAACGAGATTTTATTACTGCATCGGGAAAACCAATAGCTCATGCAGGAATAATAACTGAGTTGTTGGAAGCAATCCAGAAGCCAAAACAGCTGGCAGTAATTCATTGTAGGAGTCATACTTGTGGTAGAGATTCAGTCTCTAAAGGAAATCATAGAGCTGATATCACTGCGAAGTATGCAGTTCAGAATGCTCCAATCTATGTGATGAATTCAACATCTATTGATTCTGATGATCTAGAGAAAGCTTATGTAGACTCAGATATTGAGAAATGGAAGGATAAATTTGGAGCTAGGAAAGAACATGGGATATGGATTACTGATACAGGAAGACCATTGTTACCAAAAGATTTGTATACCTATTTGTGTCAAGCCATCCACACAAAAGGTCATTTTGGTACACAATCTGTTGTGGATTCCATCAGGAGACAATGGGTTGCTCCTGGAATAAGTACTGTTGCAAATAAGGTCTGTAATAGCTGTCCAGTCTGCCAAAAGTTCAATCAAAGTGCATTCAGAAAGAAAGGTTTGGGTGGTAGACCTTTAGCATATTGTCCATTTGAGAGTTTACAGATTGATTATATCTGTATGCGTAAAGCTGGAAGATACAGGCATTGTCTTGTGATAGTCGATAGACTAAATGGCCTGAAGCTTTTCCATCAAATACAAATACAGCTAGTTTTGTGGTGAAAGTGTTACTGAAAGAACTTGTGCCTAGATTTGGTGTACCTTTAACCATAGATTCGGATAAAGGATCTCATTTCACTCAGGTTATCCTTTAGAAGAGTCTATGAGAATCTAGGAATAACACCTAAATATCATGTTCCGTATCATCTGCAAAGTTCAGGTCAGGTGGAGCGTATGAATAGGGAACTCAAGACTATGGTTGGGAAACTCTGTGCTGAAACTCATCTCAAATGGCCAGAGATTCTTCCCATAGCTTTATTTTACCTACGTACGAGACCAAGAGCGGATCTACATATATCATCGTATGAGATGCTCTTTGGACGTGCTCCACTGCAGGCCAAAACTTGTAAGGCTGTTTATGCATCACTCTTAGGAGGTGATTGTCAAATTGCTTCATATTTAAGTGCTTTACAGCAGAGGCTAAGAGAATTACAAGATATGGGAGTATTAATTCAATCTGGTCCATTGAATTATTCTCTTCATAATTTTCAACCAGGTGATATGGTCTATGTGAAAAATTTTGCCAAAACATCGGCAACAGAACAAAATTGGGTAGGTCCTTATACGATTGTATTAGTTTCACCATCTTCTGTAAAAGTTTTAGGTAGAGATTCGTGGTATCATTGTTCTCACATTAAATCAGCACATGGAATAGATAACGAAACTGTAGAAATTGTTAATAATGTTGAAGAAGGAAAAGAAGAAGAAGAAGAAGAGATTGTGTAATTTGAGATCTTCAGTCAATTAGAGTCTGCAGTCAGAAAGTTCAGTAAGGAGAGGACCATTCCAGTGGAAGAGGACATTCGGATGGAAGAGGATATGGATGAAGAGGATTCAGGATTCAGGATTTATAGACTTTGTATTAAGACTGATGGACTTATGAATTGAACTGATAAAACTTCATTTTCGAGGATTTTCTTAAAGAAGAGGATAAATCATGGACAATTTGGATTAAATAGTTTGGAAGTTTTGGGGTAATGTATATAGTATCATTACATACTCATATGCATCCAACATTGCACATAAAATTATCAAGACCTTCGATGGAGAAAAAAAGAAGAGGAAAACCGGAGAGAAGAAGAGAGGATTTCCTAGAGGAATGGAACATCGTCAGAAGAAAGGAGATCTGAAGGAGATCTACAGGAGATCTGGAGTTTTGGTAGGTATCATACATCCATCAGTAACATGTTGCAACACAATATAGCAAAGAAACAACATAACAAATCAGATACATACAACACAAACATGTTAGGATACATTGTGTTCCTTATGGAATGAGACAATGTATAATACTAACAAAATTAGAATTACCTATAGGATAAGTAAGTATTAACAAGAGATAGTTACTAACAAAGATTAGCTAGTTAGTTAGATAGATGTAGCTAGACTAATACACTAATACATTAGGGTTAGTTTAGAATAGTTTAGTAGAATAGATATAGTATTTGATTAGCTTAGAGGATAAGATAAGGTACTAATGTACATTACAGTGTAGATATAACTGACATAACAAAATTGCATTACATGAAGAACATATAACATACTACAGATCACATATCACAAGTAATGTAAATAGTTGTGTAAATAGTATGTGTATATTGTAAATTGTATTATAGTGTAAGTATTGTATATATGTAAAGGGTGTACATATGTATATTTGATATGTATATTATGTGTACATACATGTATATATGTATATCATGTATGTATATATTATGTATATATTGAATGTGTATATATGTGTATAAATGTAAATTCTGTGAATACTTTGATGTAATTGAGTTGCAAACATTCAAATGTAATTTGCATAAGGGAGTTTACTGTTTTGTTTTAATTTTGATGTAAAGACTTATGCAACATTGTGTTAAAATGTTTTTCCAAAATGGTTTGCATTTATTAGTTGATAGGATATTTCTGTATTAGAATAGGAGTTATCTTTGATGTTTGTTTTGAGTTTTGTGTTGATATTTCATATTTGCTATTGATTTTTGTCGGGAATTTTTGCATTGTTACTTCTTGTTTTATGCTTTGAACTATGTAACTGTTCAATGTATTTATCTTTTTACCTATCCTTGTTGAAATCCCTAGTGTAGGGTAGAGTAGGATAGTATTAGATAGAATAGAGTTAGTGTAGGTTGTTTTTTATTTTGGGTTAGAATTTTAGTTTAGTTTGTAGTGCACAAATACCAAAATTTTGGTAATTTTGGCTTTGTGCAAAGGGGGGAACTATTATGAGTAAGATTAGATTAGCTAGTTATTAGGTATTGATTATATAT
>NW_025369542.1:0-1944 GCF_016433145.1 Gracilinanus agilis | reverse complement strand
TGTGGCTAGTGGCAACCTGAGTGTAGGGAGGGCCGTGGGTATCAGACACAGACACTGAGAGTCAGAAGTGAGGCAACAGTCTGCTAGAAGAGGGAGCAGTGATGGGTCACACAACAGTCAGGACAGGAGCCCCTGGCAAGGAGAAACTCTTGTTCTTTGAGTCACTCAGGCAAGGGAGGAGAGTGGGTAATGGAGTGAGTCTATGATGGAGGTGGGGGGAGTTACTACATGAAGAAAAGAGGGAGACCCAGGATGTGGGCTCTGTTTTCTCTGGGGGGGAGGAGGCGAGGCCTTCTGATCTGATGGAGTAGCTGAAGTAGTATGAGAGCCTGGAGGAGAGGAGGAGGCTTAGAGCAGCTGTCATTGCCTATGGAGATTTATTCCAGGAGGTGATCTGTGGATTCTTTCTATCTCTGTTTTGCCCTCATGTTCAAGAATATCAGGGCAGTTTTCTTGGATAGTTTCTCGTAATATGTTTAGGATGTTTTTTGGCCATGACTTTCAGGGAGTCCAATAATTCTCAGGTCAGTTTTTTTAATGATATATTTCACATTTTCTTCTACTTTTTTCTTCCTTTAATTTTGTTTTAATGTTTCTTGATGTCTCGTGAAATCAGTAGCTTCCAATTGCCCAATTCTTATTTTTAAAGACTGAGTTTCTTTCATGACCTTTTGGTCCTCTTTTTCCATTTGGTCCATTCTACTTTTTATTGTTGATGCTCTTTTCTTCATTTTTTGCTTCTTTTTCTAGTAGGTGATTCTGACTTGAAGCTGTTTATTTCTTTAGTGTTTTTTGTGCCTCTTTTTCCATTTGGCCAACTTTGCTTTTTAAGCTGTTATTTTCTCTTTGCATTACTTTGTTTTTCTCCATTTTTCTTCAACCTGTCTTATTTGATTTTTGACATCTTCTTTGAGTTTTTCTAGAGCTTGGGACGAATTCATGTTTTTTTGGAGTTTTTGCATGTGTTTCTTTGTATCTGTTATAAAGAAAGTGTGCCCTCCTAGGGGAATATGGATATAGGTGAGGTGGAGCTGTGGTGAGGTGGAGCTATATCTCTGTATTCTTCCTAAGTGCTGGTGATGGGGTGGCACCAACCCCATTCACCCTTGCTGGATGTTATAATTCCCCTTCTGGCTAACAGTTGCCCAGGAAGGACCCTGAGAGGTCAGGTGGATAAGTAACCCTTTCAGGTCCCACCTGGGGTTGGATCAATTATTAATAATGGGCTCTGATTAGCCTTGGATCACGTTGTTCATCTGACTGTGTTTATTCCCTCCCCAAGGCTCCTGATATGATGACCACTCAGGAAGGTACTTATTAAATAATTTATCTATGATGTTATTTAGGGAAAGGATAATCAGGATACGGATTGGGGGTTAGAGACCCTTTCAAGCTAATATCTATAATCTATAACCACTAAGGGCTGGAGGCTATTGATTTGGTAAAGCTGGAGATATTGTTCTTCACAACCCCTCTGGTTCAGCTTGGCCACTCCCAAACCAGAGAAATGATAGCCCTTGCAGGAGCTCTGTTGGTGATTTCCTCTCAGCTTTCTTATTGTCAGTTTGGTGATGTATTTGCCTTCACAGCCTTCAGAAATATTTAAACCTACCACCCTCTTCTTCTCAGACCTCCCTTCCTTCCTTCACCACCCAGGGACCCAGAGACCTAAACAGCTATGGTGATTCAGAGACCTAAAGATCTAGGGAGATTCAGAGAGAGAACCAATGACCCAATGGTCAAAGACCCCTCCCAGATGGCTATTAGGGGTATTTATACTCCCAGGCCAACCGACTTTTGCCCCTGGCTCACGGCATCTGGGAACATTCTGATGTCTCCAACTGCCTCCCCTGTCAATCAAGGTGAGACCAACATTTCTCAGGGTCTGAATATGACATATCTCACCATCTGCTCTTGGTTCTGTTCTTGGATCTTTTTCCCTGT
>NW_025369541.1:0-7758 GCF_016433145.1 Gracilinanus agilis | reverse complement strand
TCCCCTGAGAACCCACCCCAGGGAAGTCCCAGACTCACCCACTTCAGATTGAGCAATAGACCTTGAGGTAGACCTCAGCAAAGTACCCTTTTGTCCTAGTAGTTTCTCCCATTGGATCAAGGTCCTCTCCCAGCTAGCCCAGCTCTTGCCTGGATCTTTCCCTTTTGTATCCATTGTCATGCATCAGCCTCTCCCTGATAATCCTGACTTGGACTTTTCACTTCCTTGTAGCCATAGTAATGCCAGTCAATCATACTTCTCTGGCCTTCATTCCCCAAAGGGTATATGAGTTCCCCAAGTTCTAATGTTCTTTGGAGAATCTTCTAGGGGTGTGCATTCTCCCAGGGATACATCCCCAGAGCTCCAGGGTGTTGACTCTGTGTAGTTTCTGGCACTTGGCTCTGTGATAGCAGCTGATTACTGGACCCATCTTTTTCCTGATTAAAGACTTGGTTTTTCTGACTACTTTAGTACTTCTGTGTTATTTCCAAGTTAACTTTAACCAATCACGAGAAGTCAGTGAGAGCAGTGGTTTTCCATCCAACTGAATTCACATTTGCATCTGGTTCTCCAGACAATATTAAACAGTGAAAATTCCCTGATCGAAACTTCATTCAAAACCTTTTCTGGTCAGAATGCCATAATTAATACACTAGCTGTGAATTTGAATGGAGTATTGCTATCTGGAGCAGATAATGGCGTTATACATCTTTGATACTGGAAAGCTGGGTACAATTTCCACAGTATCTACAGCTGTGCAACCTGGATCTTTGGACTGTGAATCAGGAATATTTGTATGTGCTTTTGACCAGCATGAAAGTTGATTACTCACTGCAGAAGCTGATCAAAACATATACCAGGAAGATGATTCAACTCACTGACCAAGAAACTCATCCAGTTAGCTGGAAACCAAAAATTAGCAAAAGACTCTTAACAAATATGTACATAGTTGGGTCCATGTTTAATTTGGATTTTGGAAATGCATTCAATTACATTGTACTCTATGGCAGTATAAAGAAGAAATTCAGCAGAGGCCATTGCTGCTCCATCACATTTTACAATAAACTCCATTTTTTTTTTTAAATCATTGTGGTCTTACATATGGAGAGCCCAAACCCTGGCTCATCTCAGTGGATTTTTTCAAGACCTGAAGTGGAAAAGAAGTGGGACTGGTTTTTGGACTACAGAAGTGTGAACTTGAAATCTAGAAACCCCCAATTAGTTACCTTGAAAGTTAAAGACCCCATGTTTGACCTAGTCACCGGAGAATTTCTCCTGGAGGGAAATCCCAACTTCACAAGTTTCAGACTAATAATAAAGCTTAAAGTACTTTGGGTGGAGCCAGCAGACTCAATCAGGTGTTAAGTACCCTTTTTTTGTCCTGGTAGTTTCTCCATTTGTGTCAAAGTCCTTTCTAGGGTAGCCCAGCCTTTTGCTGGATCTGTCCATTGGCCTCTCCCTGATAATCCTGTCTGGAGCTTCTGATTTCTTTTTAGCTATTGTAAAGCCAATCAACCATACTCTCCTGTTCTCAGTTCCCCAAGAGGTATATAAGTTCCCTAATTGTCATGGTTCCTTGGAACTATCATCTCCTGTGTTTTTTCCAGATTAGACAGAAAAACCAAGTCTTTAATCAGGAAAGGGATGTAGCACAAACCTTAGGCCTCCATACAGAGTCATGTGCTCAAAACCACACAGAACTGAAGACTCTGGCTACTCTGGGTACCAATCCCTGGGAGAAATCACTGCTGGAGATAATAGTCTTCCTGCATCCTAAAGGAATTCCATGTCACCCTGGAGAATGAGACCACTAACTCTGAAACCTGCCTATAAACTCCATTTGTGGTGGCAAAGAACTGGAAATTGAGGGCATGCCCATCAATTAGGAATGGCTGAACAAGTTGTGGTGTGTGACTCTGATAGAAAGATTTAAGTGAGGCAGAGCTGCATCAGTTTTACTTTCTCTTCAAGAGTCAAAGATGACAGAATGACAAGCAGATGATTTTAGAAAATCAAAAAATCTGGAAAAACTTACAGAGACCAATGCAAAGTAAGTGAGAAGAACCAGAAGAACACTGCACACAGTAACAGTAATATTGTTTGATAAACAAGTGTGAATGACCTGTCTATTCTTAGCAACATATTGATCTTAGATAATCCTAAAGACTCAAGATGAAAAATGTCATCTGTCTCCAGAGAAAGAATTGATGCAGTCTGACTATAGACTGAAACATTACCACTTTCCCTTTATTTTATTTGTGTGTGTGTTTTTATTTTAGATTTTTGTTTCATATGAGTATTCTCTCACAATATGACCAATATGGAAATATGCTTTTATATGATCATACTTGTTGTGAAGTGTGAATCAAACTTTTTTTGTCTATCAATCAACAAAACTGAAAACACCCCTATTTAACACATTGCTAGTCAACAAATAAGAGAATTTACAAGTCACTTACTTAAAGAGTTCACACCCTCAGAAAGTCAGTCAGGAACTTGTGAATCCTTTTTTATAAGAGTTGACACCTTCAGAGGATGAGGTGTGAATCCCACAGACACTGCCCTCCTGGGCAGTGCTAGGCAATTTGGAAGCTGTGATTGGCCCCTGTGAAGTGGGGAAGGGACAAAAAGGAGTATAAAAGTTCTTTTCTTCTTCTTCTTATTCTTTTGCTAGAGAGGCTTCTGCAAGCAGTCTTCAAAGTAAGTCTCTTTGTCTTGAATTTGGAGTTTGTAGGTAACTTGGGACTTAGACTGCCTCTTGGGTGAGTGAGTAGCTGGATTTTCTCTTCCTGTCTTCTGGAGAGATTAGTTTCAGAGAGGCCTTCCTTTCTTGGAGGAGACCATGTGGGTAGAGCTTCGGGTCCTCCAGTTGAGAGTTAACAAGCCCTGCTGGGCTGAGCCCAGCACCGGACAATATTTAGTGTCATAGGCTAGGCATCTTCTCTACCCACTTTTTGTATTTCTCTACTTTCACTCTTTCAACTCTTTTGTAGATAAAAACTATTAAAAGTCATTTTGACTTGACCTATAATATTTTAAATCAACGACCAGATTGCTTACCCTCTCAGGGATAGGTGAGGGAAGGGAGGGAGAGAGACAATTTGGATATTATAATTTCAGAAACTGCATGTTAAAATTATTATTACATGTGATTAGGAAAATAAAATATTTTAAAAAAGAATTCTTGTTTGCCCTTCTTTATCAAAGAGGACCAATGACATCAATGACGTTTTGGTTTGCCTATGAATTGGATTTAAATGAGGCAGAGCTGCATCAGCTTTACTTTCTCTTCCAGAGTCAAAGTCAAATAGCAGGAAAAAGTCAGAATGAATGACATTGGGATTCAGTGGATGACCTTAGGATCTTTGATGTTTGCACAAACTATAAGAGCTCAACAACACATGCTTCAGCTGCCTTCATAGCCATGTTTATTGGAACAGATTTTTCTCATTCATTCATTCCCCTGGGGAAAATCTTCACAGGCCTAGGGTAGACGCCCCCCAAGTCATTTTTGGTTACCCTCAATCTGGATTAGCCCACCTGCCATGAAATTTTGTCACTTGGGTGTGATTGCTGGATGTGTTACAGCTTCTTGGAGTTGAAAGGAGAGTTGGGTGAAAGGTGAATGCCAAAGCCCTGAAAACAGAGCCAGCAAGCCTTCCCACCAGAGGTGACAATTCTCCTTGAACATCTCATCCACCTCTACTAGTCCTCCATGAGCACCACATAGACTATAGCAATAAATTCTAGAGTCCTTGCCAAGGAACACCCATGGCCATTTTTAGGGCAGCATGCTTGCCTAATGGATGCTGATAATAGCTGAATTGTGTGACAAATGATCAGCAAATCTTTCAAAGTCACACATCTGAAATTTTCTTTGGCAGCTACTTAGATCTCTGAAAAGCCATTCCTACAATGCAATTTGTTTTACTTTTTCTTGCTACACTTTTAGAACAATCCTATAACTGAAGCCTTTTAAACATAGTTAGCAAAAGATGCATCTTTTTCAATAATCTAAGGTTGACCCCCAGCACAGCCTTGTCATCTTATGCTCCTAAAATCCCATTGGCACTTTTGAGCAATGTAGTTTTATATATATTTGCACTATGTGTTAAGAAAATCAGAGGGTTACAGTACTAGAGAATTAAAAATGAATATCTGAGGACATCCTGCCTGGAGATGGGGAGTCCTGTGTTTGAATCTGGCCTCAGACCCTTATTAGCTGTGTGACCCTGGGCAAGTCACTTAACCCCAGTTGCCTAGCCCTTTCCACTCACTCTTCTGCCTTGGAAGTGACACTTAGTGTTGATCCCAAGACAAAAGGTTTAAACAAACAAAAAAGAAGAATGTACTTTAGAGGAAATATAATGAGTTGTTTGCTTTCACCTGGCTCTACTTCTTACCTGTGTAAGGAAACCAGTGTCACAAAAAATTAGTGAGGAGATGGCTTCCAGAAAGAGAAGGAGATCAATAGTATTAGTGCTTTGGAGAGATTGAAAAAGATGAGGAGTGAGAAAAGGTCATCAGATCTGGTCTTTAAGAGATCATCATCTGGTCCCAAGTGCTGTGTTTTAACCTTTCTATCATGATGATTCCATGATAGTTGGTAGTGGTTCTAAATGTTCCTATTAAATACACATGTGTGGGAGAATAGGAGGAGGGTTTGGGGGTAATGGAAAGGGCTTCAGTTCAAGCAACCAAATCTGATGGGAATCACATGTTGTTTGTGGAACATAAGATTTCAACTGAAGGGCACCCTTCCCAAATGGTAATGAAGTAACCCGCATGAGCTCTTAATGGTCAGTTGTTGGAGCCTTTAGTGTGTGCACAGGAAAGGCCCTCCAGCAGCTTACTGTGCCCAGAAACAGCTGTTTCTAATATTGGGATAATTTGGAAAAACATTTCAAATGAAACCTTGGAAATTTCAGTTGCAGAACTCTCTAGTACCTGCAAGATAGAGGCCATCTTCATGGGGTGGTGCAATTGACTTGGGAAATTTTTTTTAACTTCCAAACAAAACAAAAGTCTCTGGATGATTATTATTCCCTCCACATATGCTTGAGTCCATGCTTGGAGACTTCCAATGGACAGCTCCATAGTAGAAATAAGTAAAACTGTCCACTGGCTTGGCTTTGGAGTAAGGGAGGGAAGAGGCACTTTCTCAACAAAAGTTTCTTGATCAAAAGACAAAGTCTCTGAGCCCAG
The DNA here is from genome assembly GCF_016433145.1 of Gracilinanus agilis. Lineage (NCBI taxonomy): Eukaryota > Metazoa > Chordata > Mammalia > Didelphimorphia > Didelphidae > Gracilinanus > Gracilinanus agilis. The sequence continues at coordinate 2,553 of NW_025369541.1, read as the reverse complement.
TTTTTGACTTAGAAAAAAATGAAAAGAAAGAAGGAAAGAGGAAAGCTGCTCTCCCTGGCAAGGAAAGGAATATTGATTTAATGTTGCATCAAAGTTATTGCTTTGCTGCTCTAGATGGCTTAGGTGGCAAATCCAGCTCTGGTCTTAAAGTTGGGAAAACATAAGCTAGCCTGGACTAGTAGATAGAGCACTGGACTGGGAGACCAAAAAATCTAATTTCAAATTCTACCTCAATGACTCTGAATCCCTAGCAAGTCCCTTAACCTCTGAGACTCATCATCAGGAAAATGGACTTAAGGACCTCCAAGTTTCCTTTCAGTTCTAGATTTATAAACCTGGGACCATCACCCCTGGCTTTGTTTTGACCATTACCTGGTTTTGTTCAAGACTTAATTTAAATCCTACCATTTGCAGGCCTTTCTCCATCAATCCATTCTGTACTCCCTTCCTCCATGGATTCTTTCTTTTTCTTTTTTTGTCTTTAAGTCTTTTATTTATTTATTTTTTAGAAATATTTTTCCATGGTTTATCAGCCCCTCCATGGTTTCTTGAAACTGACTTCCATCAATTTTACATATCTCACACACAACAGTCTCTTTACATGCTGTCTCCCTCATCCAAATGTAAGCTTCCTGTGGACTAGGACTGTTCTTTTGTTTTCCTGTGGGTATCCAGAGTTTAGCATAATGCATAACACAGAGTAAGTTCTCTGTAAAGGCTTTTCAACTTGATTTGAACTTGATCCTATCACCCTGACACAGGCACTTCCCAGCTGTATGTCAGGAGTATAAAAGGGAATTCTTTGTTCTCTTTGAGTTTACACTTGTGAAAGGGAGCCCTTTATTCCCTTTGTCTATTTTGAGTTAACACTTTGGTTAACAATAACTTAAGTACTCTTACTTAGTACCTTACCAGATTGTGAAGACACCATTAACTCTCCTTTGTCTAATTTTGATTTGAATCAACAAAAGCTTGAACACCTTGCTTAGTACTAGGTGGAGGAGCTCTCCACACTATCAACTCAGTCAGAAAATGAGAATTCACACCTCTCCAGAAGATAAGTGGTTCTCACAAACACTGCCCCATGGGCAGAGCTGGGCAATTTGGAAGCTGTGATTGGCCCTTCTGTAAAGGGGAAAGGACATGAAATCACTATAAAAAGGCCCTGAATTTCTTGGGGGGAGGGATATCAACTCCAAGAAGGAAGTTGGCTTCAAGAAAAACATTGGCTCAAGGGAGAAAATTAGCCTCAGGAGTCACCTTCAGCTCAAGTCACCATCTTGACCTGCCTCTTAGAGGCAACTTGGGTGAGTGGATAGCTGGCTTTCCCTTCCTGTCTTCTGGAGAGTTTAATTCCTGTTGAAGATCAACAAGTCCTGGCTGAGTTGAGCACCAAAGCAATATTTTAGTTAGATAGGCTAATGTCTTCTCTACCCTTTTGTATTTCTCTGCTTTCACTCTTTCCACCTCTTTTGTAAATAAAAGCTATTAAAGTCATTTCAGCTTTGAGCAATAATACTTTGAATTGGCAACCACCATTATTATTTGTAATCTTAGTGTATTTTAGTCAAATCATTAAAACTTAATTCTTAAACAAGGCAAGTCCCTTAGCATCTATGAAACTTTTCCTCCACGTATAAAATGAGGATAACAATATCATCTACTTCCCAGGGTTTTTGTGAGCATCAACTTCAGTGATCCTGCTTTAGGTAATATGCTTTAAAAACCTTTGAGAGCTATTTATTAGCTATTATTGATTTTGGATCCTGGACCATAGAGGCAGAAGGGACCTTAAAAAGGTCCACACTCCTGATTTTATAGATGGGAATACTGAGAATAGCAACAGAGGAAGAAACTTGTCAAGATCATATAATTAAATTCTTAACAAGAGGCCCAAATACCCTACAGATTCATTATTTTTTCAGGTAAGGAAATTGAGATCCAAAAAATTACTTACCTCAAGTCATACTGTCTGGTGCTCAGTAAGAAGCCAAGAGTGTGTGTGTATATATGTATGGAAATGTAAATATACTCATGTATGTCCAGTTTGGGTATCTATATGTACATATACATATACATATACATATAGAAAGAACATGCTAATGTAAATATATGTACACATTCCTACATGTATAGGATACAGATAAGAAATCTTTTTATGATTTCTTTGGTCTGTAGTATTGCATTTAATGGTTCAAGAACCCTTTGGGAATTCATGATGAAGGCCTTGAGGGAGTAAGGCTAAAAATTCTTTAATGATGCCTTAGGTAGTAAATAATTGGGCAGTTATGTAGTGTATATACATTTTTTTTCTGTGACATTAAATGTGTATATTTTGGAATCAGTATAATACATTGGCTCCTGTGACATTTCAAGACCATTATAATCATGCTTATAATAATTTTGATGTTCATGTAACCAGGACATAAAACTAACCACATCTAAGTACAACATGTTCTTTGCATTTTTCAACCTGTGATCAAATTGTTTCCAAACCTTGACAAAATATTTGACATTTGAATGTGAAATGATTTCTATTTGAACTTCAAGGTG
>NW_025369540.1:0-3012 GCF_016433145.1 Gracilinanus agilis | reverse complement strand
ACACACACACACACACACACACACACACACACACACACACACACACAACCCCCCCTGCCACCCACATCAGTCAATAAAACATTCTTCTTTGTTTCAGACTTCTGGATTGGCTGGGGAAGGGGTTGGGACCAGCCTTCTAAGAGGGCTCTTGAGGGAATTTTCTCCTACTTTCCTTGGGGAGATGGGGAAGATGGCAGGGTCAAAGAGCCACTTGAGAGGGATGGTGAAGAGAGAATGAATAACCACAAAGCACAAGGGGGGGATCCTTGAGATCCCCAGAAGAGGCTCTGGGTCTTTCCTTAACACACCATATAAGAGGAGCTCTTGTTGTCCACCCATCGTTTTGAAGAGGACCAGTGACATGGTGGGGTGATGTCTTAACACTGTATAAGAGGACAATGATCAAAGGTCCCCAGAGAATTTTCGGGGACAGAAAAGTGTTTATGTCCTTCTGGGCTATCTAAAGCATTCTGGGTTGGGAGTCAGAAGGAACTGGGGTTGAATCTTGATTCTGGCACTTACTCTGAGTGATCTTGGGTAAGTCACTGGCCTCGGTATCTTCTTTTACAAAATGAAGGGATTGGTCCCAGTAATCTCTGAGCTCCCTTACAGGCCTAAATCTATGATCCAAAACTGGTTTGGTTTTAAGGAACAGGAGATGAGCAACAAAGAAAAAAAATGGTGACCAGACAGGAATGAGTTTGTTAGCACGTTAGCAATGGATTCAGGGAAACGATGGGCAACGAAGTAGAACGTTCTAGATGTAGAAGCCCTGGAATCAAATCCTACTTTGGGCATTTACTACGTGATTCCAGGGAAGACATTCAGCTTTTCTGTCTCCCAATGTTCTCATCTGTAGAATGCAGAGTTTGGTGTAGACAGCCTCAAAGATCTCAAGCTGTACCTCCATGGCTTTACCGAAGGGGCAAAGGGACTTTTCTTAGCCCCCAAAGCTCCCGGTGGAAGGCACTGAGGAAAGGGGCAAAAGAGAAGGGCTGGTCTGGCAATTTCCCAAGATACTCTTTGGCCCCAAGCCCTAGCTAGGATGAAGGCACAGAGATTTCTGGCCATGCTTCCAGGGTTGCACCTGGGGAGGGAGAGGCACTAGAGAATGCCAGTCAGTCTGTCTTGGCAGCAGTGAGCGAGAGGTTCCTGGAGGAGAGGCATGGCTATATGAAATGTGCCCAGGTGGGTCAGCTCGAAGAACCGGAGCTGCATTCACCTTCAGTGATAGACGGTCTGCCAGGAAGTCGGCAGTAGGGAGGGGGCCACCCACTAAAGGATTTTCCTAAAGGAAATGGCCAACATGCCCACAGAAGGCAAGTGTGACATTTCGCAAGGTCCCAGGTGGGCTCCTATCCCTGCCCTGGACTGGCTCTGTGGCCTCCCTGTGTCCTTTGGGGGTAGGGTATGGAGCAATGTATGCACACGCACCCAATGGCATCTGCCAAGGAAAGACACCCTTCAGAGAAAGGACTGTACCCTCGCTCTGGGCTAAAGGGCAGGACACTGGGGTCCCATTATGCTTTAGATTTGCCTGAGGACCTTGAGTCTCTCTGTCCCTGTTCTGGCCTCCAACTCTTCTCCCAATGGACTGTGAAGAATCCCATTGCCTTTACAGGGGTTCAATGATAACTGCCACTTAAAGGGGGCTTTGAGATCCTTGGCCAGTGCCCAGAGAGCTCGAGGCACAAGTTATTCCTGCTCCAGCAGGCATTCTATGCCTGTAACCAGGCGTACAGAGCCTCCACAAGGCAAGAGTGGGTTGGCATTCAGGAATCTGAATTTCTCTTTGCCACAGGGTTGATGGTGGGCAGGGGGTCCTGGATGCCTTTACTCTCTTTGAAGTTGACTATGAAACAGAGGAATCATTAGGTTTCCCCCCCAAGGGCTCACAGCCCTCCAAGCTCATGATGAGAAGCCCTCAGATTACTTCCCCCAGGTGGCTCCTAAAAGGGAGGAGAGAAGCGACATTGTTGAGTGCATCAAAGGAGGTGTGCGCCTTGCCCTTGTGGGTAGGCTGACTGGGGGGAGGGAAAGAGGGAGGCTTCGAGGTGGTAGGAGATGAAGGAGAGCACATGGGTAAGGGGTCAAGAGCTGGGCAGCTGTGGGGAAGAATGTGCCTGTGATGGAGGGATGGAGGAAGGTGTGAATGGGAAGGAAGGTGATCTTGGGAAAGAATGTGAGAGAAGGAGGGGGGGAGTGTGCTTGGGAAGGAGGTGTGGGAGGGCAGGGGAGGATGAGGAAGGAACGGAGAGGGTGTGGGAAAGGAGCATGGGAGGAAGAATGTGTGGGGTGGGCTCTCAATAGGGTGAGGAGCTCTCAAGTTCAGCGGTGGGATGGGGGAGTAGGAGGGCCATGTATCTGAGCCATAACTTGGCTCTTTCTCACCGGGGCCAAAATCATTGAGCTGGCAGTGGCCCAGGGCACAGTCTATTTTAGGATCACTGATTTAAAGCTGGAAGAGGCTTTGGAGGGCATAAAGTCCAACTCCCTCATTTTACAGATGAGGAAACTGAGGTCTAAGGAATTTAAATGATTCATCTATGCCACACAGCTGGGCTCTGTACTTGGATCCACTGTATGGTAATGTAACCTTGATGGTGTAAGGAAGACAGGCAGCCCTAGCTTTTGCCCTTTGGGGCTTAGGAGGGAAAGCTGGGTGCTTCAACAGCACCCCAGAGGTCATGGTACGGGGTGGGGTGCACTCAGAAGTAGTAGTAAGGGCAAAGCAGTAGACACAGAGAAGGGTCAGGAGAGTCAAGGAAGAAGCAAGCTCTTCCCCATCAGATGTCAGCACCCTGGGCTGAAGCCCTGCTTGGTCCATAATAGAGGAGCTCTGTCTCCACATTGTCTTCAGAAGCCCACAGATGCTATGATCTCAAGACAGGCTTTGCCTTTGGTACAGGGGAGTAAAAACCTGTTTCCCTCTTGATATTGAAAGCAGAGCTCTATGGTTCCTTTTCCATTCCACTCCTTAGCTATCCTGCTCCTACCCTTTCTCTTTTCCCT
>NW_025369539.1:0-4100 GCF_016433145.1 Gracilinanus agilis | reverse complement strand
TATATATATATATATGGAGAGAGAGAGAGAGAGAGAGAGAGAGAGAGAGAGAGAGAGAGCTGAGTCAATTTTTAAGAATACCAAGCTTTCCCCAACTGAAAAATGATCAAAGGATATGAGTATCTTTGGTCATATGAAAAAATCCTTCAAATCACTAATCACTAGAGAAATACAAATTAAAATATCTCTGAGGTACTACCTCACACCTATCAGATTGACTAATACAACAAAAAAAGGTAAATGATAAGTTTTGAAGGTGGAATGGGGAAACTGGGAAACTAATACACTGCTGATGGAGCTGTGAACTAATACAGCCATTTTGTAGAGCAATTTGGAAGCATGCCCAAAGGACCATAACACTGTGCAGACACTTTGACCCAGCAATGCAACTGCACAGTCTGTATCTCAAAGAGATCAAAGATAAGATAAAAGGACCTACTTGCACAAAAATATTTACAGCATTTTTTTGTGGTTGTGGTGGTGAAGAACTAGAAACTAAAGGGATACCCATATGTTGGGGAATGGTTGAAAAAAGTTGTGGTAAATGATTGTAATGGAGGACTATTATACCCTGAGAAATGACAAAGAGGACAATAACAAAAAAACCTGGAAAGATTTATATGAAATGATACAAAGTGATTTGAGCAGAACCAGGAGTACATTATACATAGTAGCAGCAATCATTTACAATGATCAACTGTGAACGACTTAAGTATTATCAACAATGCAAGGATCCAGAACAACTCCAAGGGACTCAGGAGAAAAGATACTGTCCACCATCATAGAAGGAACCAATGGCGTCTGAATGTGGATTAAGGCATACCATTCTTCACTTTATTTCCTCCATGAATTTTTCTCTAGCATTAAAGTGATATGTATCTTCTTTCATAACATAATGAACGTGGAATTATGTACTGCATGATAGCACATGTATAATCTATATCATATTACCTGCCATCTCAGGGAAGAGGGAGAGGCAGATGAGAGAGAACAAGAGAATAGATTGCAAAATATTAAAAAAACAATTATTAAAATTGTATCTACATGGAATACGGAAAAATATAAAAAATAAAACATGCATTTATCCCCCCCTAAAAAAATAGGAAATAATCTATTCTTAAACTTCTTTCTTTAGTTTAGTACCTTTGTAACTCACCCTTATCAGAATTTCTGGAGCTGTCTATCAACCAGTCTTCTCTTAGGCATAAATGTGTATATATGTATATCTATATCTATATATCTATGCATACACGTGCATAGATATCTATATCTATATCTATGTCTATATCTATACCTTCAGAACCACCTACACCATTAAAAAATTTAGTGAAATATAAAAAAACTTAAATGACAACAGTACAAATGACCTTGGAGAACACTTGAGCCCAGAAATGGGACGTTGTTAAGAGTGAAATCAGTACATTTCAATCAACAATAATAGCTGATAATCTCAACTCTAAAAAAAATTTTTGAGTAACTGTTAAAAAAGCTAACAAACACAAAGGAGCAACATTTTTTTTCCAAATGAGGAAGTTTTCAAAAAGAACAAAACTTTTGACATTATAATCTATGAATCTTCTGCTGAAGAAATTAGAAAAATGAGAACAAGGACGCTACGAGCTACACAAAAGCAGTCACTTATAGATAATACATTATTCGAGTTATGGACAAGACAAAGAGTTTGGGATCTTGAGTTCTATTTCACCTAAGAAAAGCAAACTAGAGAAGACTTTTATTTCTGGTTTTCCTGATTTTCACAAAGTATTATCAGATGGTTGTTCATTTTCAGGTGAACATCCTATTGTTACCAAACTGAAGAGGCTCCCTTGAAAAATTTCTAACATGTTTTCCTTCCAGTAAAACAAAAGATCCCACATCAGCAAGGAAACCAGTTTTACTGTCTCAATTTAACTTATGGTGTTACAACTTTGAAAGAAAAACATGCAAGGTTATCCAACATGAACAGGTCAAAATAGAGAGTTCTGATAAAAGGTGATCCAGTAGGGCAGGAAATGGCAACCCACTCTATTATCTTTGCCAAGAATATCCCATGGACAGTATTAAAATAATAAAAGAGATGACACCTGAAAGTGAGTCCCTCAGGTTGGATGTTTCCATCACGTTATTGGGGAAGACTAGAGGACAACTCCAAGTTCTTCCAGAAAGGATGAAGTGGCTGGGCCACAGCTGAAAGGAAGCTCAGCCATGGTCGTAGAAAGTCTGGTGTCCAAAGATCTTTGATAGACTTTGGGACATAGAGGAGATTAGAAGGATCTGGTGTGCTCTAATGGGGTCAGGAAGAGTTGGACACAACCGAACAAATGAACAACAACATATACATATACAATGTAAGTTTATTGTATGCATATAGAATATGCATATGTATGTGTAAATATATACGTGTTAATTTAGCTGCCTATATATCTATTTTTATTTCTTTAGGTTTATCTATATCACTATAGAGATAAGGTGTGTCCCCAAAGTACAGTTTTTATTTAAACAATTATCTAGATAAAGGCTTCTTGTAGAAAGTGACACTTGAGGTCATAGATCTAGTATTGAAAGGGACCTTAGAAACACATTGAATCCAAGCTCTTGATTTTATAGAGAGGAAAAAAGTCCCAGAGAGCATAAGTAGCTTGCCCAAAGCCACAAAAAGCAGTGTCTGAAGCAGAATTTGAATTCAGGTTTTCTTGACTCCAAGTCCTTTGTTATTTCTACTATGCCATATACTTCCTTCTTGATGAACCTAGAACTGAGTAATCAGCCAACAAAAACTGACTGAGCATTTACCATGTGCTGAGCACTCTTCTAGGAGCTAAGGATGCCAAGTCAAAAGATGAAGTAGTCCTTGCTTTCAAGGAGCTTCCCGTCTATCAAGGGGACCAACAGATACATTTGATGGCAATTGGCTATGATATTTAGAGACAGAAGGCTAGTCACATTTCTAGAGGACTGATGAAGCCTGAATCTCTCAAATGTACCCCAAGAGAAATGGGTCTTGCATCAATGCCTTTATAGATTGTAGCCTGTATTGTACCCATCATCATACATTTTCCCTTCTGGTGAATTTGTTCCCTACTTCAAGATGAATCCCAGGATAAAATTAGGACCTGAAATGCCTTGTAGAAATAAAAACACACCACGGCGGCCCCTCTTTCAGCATTCCCTCTGGTCAGGGCCTCGGAAGAGCATAATTAAATGCCAAATATTCTGGACCTGACCTGACAGTGGTTCAGGGTCAGGATCAGAAATGAGGCATTTATAGATCATGGGATATTTAAAACAAGAAAGCTTATTTAGCTTTCGCATAGAAAAGATATTCTGCAAGGACACAGCATTAGGTCAGATAGACACAGAGCCATCATCTCCATCAGAAAAGGGTCTGATAGTAAAATGTATTGATCATGAGCCATCTGACTCCTTATAGAACAGGCTTTTTATGACTTGAGTGAACAGGAAGTGAATGAATAGAATCCTGAACCAATCACATCTCAGATTTCCTTGACTTTTAGGGAAAAACCAGCCCAACCTATGTGTCATTATTGCCCCTACCAAGCCAATATACCCACATAGCTCTAGGCACTGTTTCCTCTACTCTGGCAGCTGACTTAGACCTATACTTCTCTGATCTAATAAGCCAACCTCCCCACCCGCCAAAGACAAAAAGTTGGCAGTCAGCCACCCACATGAAGAGATACCCTATAGAAAATCATCAGTCATTCAATCAACAGCTGTTTATGATATCTACTAAAGACAGCCAGATAGTAGAATGGATGCTGTACTTCACTTGTTGTCAGTAAGACTGGAGTTCAAATCCCACCTCAGATACTTATCAGCTGTGTATCCCTGGGCAAGTCAGCCTTAGTTTCCCCATCTGTAAAATGGGAATAATAATGTCTACTAGCTCTCTAGTTCATTGTAAAGGTCAAATGTGGTCCTATATATAGACTTATATAATAAGTACATATATTATAGAATATCATGTTGGATGCGTAGAAGAAACTCTATACATATCTGACCTCATTAGATACTTGCAATGAGCCACTGAGTTAAGGATCATCATTATCCCCACCTTACAGATGAGGAAACTGAGGCTG
>NW_025369538.1:0-5208 GCF_016433145.1 Gracilinanus agilis | reverse complement strand
CACACACACACACACACACACACACACACACACACACACACACACCAGTTTGATTGCTGTATTTCTTTCAGGAGGGCATGTGGATAATCAAGTAAGATCTCCAAATCACCAGTGTGGAAAGATTCAGGGGGATAAAACCCTGCTTGGTCTGGGCAGGTGTGGCTGTCCTCCCTTGGTTTAGACAGATATTGGTGTCCCTGACCACAGGGTCCCCCTCAGGCTGGAAGCATGAAGCCAGGGAGGGTAGAAGGTGGTAGAGGTGAGAGATTTCTAGGAGAAAAATGAGTTTGGTACTGTGTGTACTGCAAACACACAGAGGCATGTCCATGCTGGCCCAGGCAGCCCCACCACTAGAAAAAACCTGTTCCTCATGCTGGAACCTAATCCCAAAGGGACAAGTTGGGGTTTTGCCTGCCGAGTAAACAACTAAACCACTTGTATATTTTTTCTGGAATAAAGATTTTCTGTTACCCCTCCACTACCACCATCCCACCATCACCTCCACCATCCCTACTCCCCTACACATACCTCCTCATTCTCTAGGGCCTGGTTCTTTCTAAGTAAATCCAGACCAGTATAATTCAGGAAGAATCCATATAAAATGGGAAGCTCCAGGTAAAGAAAAGTATAGCACAGATCTTATGCTATGAATAGAAAGAGCACTATATTTTATATCAGAGGATTTGGGTTCAAATCTTGACTCTATCACCTCTACCTAGGTGACCTTTCACAAGTCATTTAAGGCCCTCTTTAGACCTTAATTTTTTCATCCAAAAATTATGTGATCAAACTAGATGACCTCTAAGATATATCTCATCCCTAAATCCATGATCTTTATTATCACTATATCTCTCCCACGTCTCCTTCCATTTAAGATATCGAATAGGATGATACCCATTTTTTTTCTTTCTCAGATTTATGACTCTATAGGGGCAGAGGGATAAATCAGATAACCTCTCTGAGTCAGCCAATCAATTAACAAGAATATATGGCATGCCTATTATATGCTCAGCTGTCCCCTTTATCTTGAAAACTATTTGGACACATTTCCTCAATTCCTTTCAGTTCTAAATTGTATCCATGATGTCATGATCTTAGAACAGTGCAAACCAGATGACTGACTCTAGGCTTTCTATAATATTTGATGAGTTACTGATGTGCCTAAAACTGTAGAGGATTCTGGACTCTTTAAGAGCTGTAATCTAGTTATAGTATTACTAAGGCCTTTTGTACATTCGATTAACTCTTTCTATTATGTGGCAAGCCTTGGCTTCAATAGGGAGGGAATTTGGCTTCCTCCTTCACAAGGTCCTCAGAGGATCCCAGAATTACATGGACTGATCCAAAACCAGATTTTTTTTTTACAAGCAACCATGGAGACAGTTCTCTGTTTTAACTGAGAATCAAACAAGGGAAAAGCAAGAGGGATTTGTGTTAGGATAAAGAGAAGGAATTTCTGTCAGGGGAGGAGTGAGAAGGGAGTATGAGACACTAAAATCAATTGGGGAAGAATGGGAAGTGAGGCTGGAGGATGTGAACTCTCTTTCCTGATCATCTTGAAGATCAAGGGAAACAAAGTTATTCTAGACTGCAGTAAGTCCTGTATCAACTGGAGAAGAGAATTCTCTTAAAGAGAAAAGGCCCTGTTATATAAGAAGACTATGTCACAGAAGAGACATCTTGGAGCAGTGAGGGATGCAGGGAGGTGTGATAAAGTAGACAAATGGAATCATGGTGAGAAACATAAATAGTAAATAAATAAACAAAACAAAACAAAATCACTATGGTGTAATAATAGAGATACATAAAACATTTTTTAAGCTCTTACTATGTGCCAGCCACTGGGTATACAAGTACAAGCAAGCAAGACAATCCCTACTTTCTTTTCTTTAATTCTTCATCAGTTTATTTTTTAAGATATTTTATTTTACCAATTACATGTAATAACAAATTTCTGCATAAGTTTTCCCAAGTTATAAGATCCAAATTGTCTCCCTCCCTCCCTTCTCTTCCTTCCTTCCTGCTTCCCAGAAATGATAAGCAATTTGATCTGGGGTCATGCATGTATTATCAAGCAAATATATATTTCCATATTGTTCATTTTTGTAAGAGAATATTCACATAAAACCAAAACCCCAAAATAAAAACACAAATAAATTAAAGTGAAAAATCACATGCTTTGATCTGAATTCTGATTCCATTAATTCTCTGGAGTCGGATAGCATTCTTTGTTATAAGTCCTACAGATTGTGCTAAATCATTGTATTGCTGAGAGTAATTAAGTCTTTCACAGTTGATCATTCCACAATATTGTTGTTACTGTGTACAATGTTTTCCTTGTTCTGCTTATTTCATTCTGCTTCACAGTTCATGCAGGTCTTTCCAGGTCTTTCTGAAATCATCCTGTTCATCATTCTTTATGGCACAATAGTATTCCATCACCATCACATACCACAATTTGTTCAGTCATTCCCCAATTGATGGGCATTCCCTCAATTTCCAATTCTTTGCCACTACAAAAAGAAATGTTATAAATATTTTTGTACAAGTAGGTCCTCCCACCCTTTTTAAAAATCTCTTTGGGATACTAACTGTTACAAATAAAATTAATATAGAATGATATATTTAAAATATTAAGGGTTTATTGTAATCCATATTGATAATTAAGAAAGCCACATGCCTGCTAAGATTTAATTTGAATGCCCGCCATACCTTCCCCCTGGCTGCTTCCTAGGAAAGAGTATCCCAATCAAGTTCTGAGACTTTATACCTCTGTCTACATAATCACACTTCCTGCCCACCTGTATTATACAAGAAGAATCATGGGAAATGTAGTTTTCAAGTCCCCTAAACATCCACAGGAAGTTTATACCAGAGACCTCAATATTGAGGTCAAAGACCCCAAATTTCCAATATCACAAGACCTAGTAGTGGTATTACTGGATAGTCCCTACTTTCAAGGACATAATAGAAGAGATGGTATCTAAAGAGGAGTTGGAAAGTAGGGGAAGAGGAGATATTTGAGAAGTTAGATGGAGGCCTGGATCCAGGCAAGGTAAGAGAAAAGCTCACTTCTCAGGTTTAAGGCTGGTTCCAGGGATAGGGAAGCAGCATGGGGTAGAGAGAAATTTATTAAGTAAATTCATCCTCAAACACTTACTAGCAATGTGACCCTGAGCAAGTCACTTAACATTGTTTACTTCAGTTTCCTCTTCTGTAAAATGAGCTGGAGACAGAAAAGGCTAATCATTCCAGTATCTTTGCCAAGAAAACCCCAAATGAGGTCACAAAGAGTCATAAATGACTGAAAACTATTGAACAACAACATTTAAGGGTCCACCAGGTGCCAGGAACTATGGTAGATATTGAAGATACAAAGATAAAAATGGAACTGTGCATTATAAGAGGAAGTCTGGATTAGGCACACAAAATGATATATGTATCTATCTTATTATACCACAATGTTTGTTTTATTATATGCTGCCTTACCACTACAGTTCCAGCCCTGCCTCTCTCTCACTACTCTTCTGTAGGAGAAAGAAGAAAGCAGTAATGGTGCTATGGAAAGTAAAGCAGAGGATCTCAGTGTCCTTTATTAAGCTTTTTCTTGTCTCTGGCTTCCAATTTCTGCACTTGTAATATGAGGGTAAAGGACAAGATGACCTCTAAGTTTTCCTCCAGTTCTTAAACCTTATGACCTCTAGAGGGCCCTGCAGGCAAGAGGAAAATCTAGAATGAGACAGAGTTTTGATGTAAATCTTAGAATCTTAGGCTTAAAGCAAGAAGGGTAGGCTTTAGAGGACAAAGAGTACCATCTCTTTTTCTATAGAGAGGAACTGCAGACTAGAGAAATTTAGGAAAAACTCATCCTTTGTCTCTAAGTAAATATTTGATATTATATAGTTTAATAATTAATTAATTAATTCCCATTAAGTGTAAGAAGTGTCTCAGTAACTTCTAGCATTTATATTAATGACAATATTATAGCGAGAAGCTACTATGGCCAGCTCCCTCTTTTTTTTTTTTTTTTTTTACTCATTTATTTCAATGGTTCATTTGTGAAAATAATAACTGCAGTCAGCTAGGTGATTCAGTGGATTGAGAGCCAGGCCCAGAGACAGGAGGTCCTGCATTCAAATTTGGACTCAGGCATTACCTAGTTGTATGATCCTGGGCAAATTACTTAAGAAAACTGAGACAGTATTGGCTATCGGGGAGAGTCAGGAAGACCTGGATTTGAATTCTATTTCTGAACAGTTGCTAGTTGTGTTACTCTGAATAAGTCACTTAACCTTCTCCAGTATTAGCTTCCTTACCTGTGAAGTGAGAGAATTGGATTCTGTTGGTCTCTAATGTCCCTCCCAGCTCTAAATCTAGGATTCTGTGTGTGGGGCTCAGAGTGGGTGAGCTGAGCTTGTCTGCCTAAGATCAGATAGCTAGTTAGTAGCTAGCTAGCTGGCTAGTAGTTAGTTAGAGAATTCTTGAAGAAAAGGGCAATTATTTTCTTCTTTGTGATCTAGAGTTGTCTTATTGCCAACCCTGAAATGAGGACAGAGAGAAATTATTAACACCCCACCCCACTTTTACCTCTTTTAGCTTTTTTTTTTTCCCCTATGGGTTTTCTTTCATCAATTCCACACACCCGCATACCATCTCCTCGACGCTCCCTGCCCCACCTCCCATTTCAGGAAGAACTTAGCCAAATTTTCTGTTTTTGGTGATAGTATCCTGCTGGGCACTCCTCAGCAATATCAACAGCTGGCCAAGCAGTAGAGTTGGCAGACTGAGCTCAGCTTGGGGAAAGAAAATGGGAACTCATGATAATAGCATCATTGATGTAAAGCTGGAAGGGACATCACAGGCCATCTTATTTAGTCCAACCCTCTCATTTTACACATGAAGAAAATGAGGTCCAAGGAAGCCAAGAATGAACAAAAAAACTGTAATAATTTCCCTACCCTCCCTATTCCTGGTTCATTCTCTAGCTACTCTCCCTGGTATCTTAAGAAGCATATTCCTGCAGAATCTGCTCTTCTCATTTGAACCCTGCTATCTTCCCCTCAGGAGGGTTAGGGGGACCAATTGCCATTTATAGTTCTACTACCTAAATGGCTGAGAGGAAACTTGGCAGTTCTGGTATTTCTACACTTCTGAGATTTTTCCTAGTAAGGGTAATTGAGGCTCCATATGGTTTAGATGACCTCATTT
>NW_025369537.1:0-6336 GCF_016433145.1 Gracilinanus agilis | reverse complement strand
TTGTCTTGTCTTGTCTTGTCTTGTCTTGTCTTGTCTTGTCTTGTCTTCTCTCCTCATCTTTTCTCTCCTCACTTCTTCTCTTCTGAACAATTCTCTAAGAACTGAAATTATAAAGAAGGAATAGCCTACACTGGTAGAGGGAGTTTCCTCAACTGGAAGACCCCTATATTGATGAGATCACAATTCTAGTCTCCATCTCTATTGTTAGCTCTCTAGTGTCTTGGACACTGTCCCAAATAGAGTAGAAGCATAATGAATTGATTCAACAACCATTTATTAATATGTCTACTTTGTCTAACACATTGTGCATATCTGACACAAATTAAAAAAAATCTGCTCTTAAAGAGCTTATATTTTCCTAGAAGATATAATTAAAATAGAAATGGAGACCCAAACACCTCAAAGCTTTGCATTTCCAAATTTATGATCTAATAATAGTAACTCATATTAAGTATCATTTTAAGGCCTCTAAAGTGCTCTTCTCACAGCAGCCTTAGGAAGTAGATAACTCAAATGTTCAAATGGAATTATGATCTCAACCATATGGATGGTCCATCTGAAGATGCATGTCCCAACCCCTCCCTAATGGATCATCCTTTGCAGCATCTATGAACATCCTTCCATGGTGGTTTAACATGACAGGGTAAGACCCCACATGGATGCCTTTAGAGCACATGGGCTACCCATTAGTTGTTACTTGTTCTCCCCAAATGACCAACCCAGTTTTTTATTCATTCAACATATTTCTCTGATGACATCTTATAATCAGATTCTCCTTTGTAGTCCCTTGTTTTTAATGTATGACAGCTAACTCATACCCACAGGCAGTTGCCATCTAAGTGATACTAATTTTTAATTCATCAAAGACTGTAGTATGACTTAGAGTCCTATGATAACACTGGTTATTTTAAAAAGATAGGCTTTTGTTTCTGGGAGAAGGTTGAGGCCATTTGAAAAGTTTAGAAATTTTCTAAAGGCAATCCAATCCTCTTCCCATTTTAATTCAAGGTCTAATTGTTATCTATCTAATATATGAATATTTCCAGTCTAGTATGTGTAGACTGATGTACATATATGCTCTCACTTGGTGACCTCCATAGGTCTGATAGGTTTAATTACTATTTCTATGCTGATGACTCAGAAATCTATTTTTCTATTGCTAGTCTCTTTCCCAAGATCTAGTTTCACATCAGCAATTGCCTTTTGAATATTTCAACTTGGGCATTTTAAAAAGATATCATTATCTTTCTTACTAAACTCCTTTTCTAAGCTTCCCTCTTGATGTTATTGATTCTCTTTGAAAATGAAGAATGTACAACCTTTTGAGCAATAGCTTATTGAAGATGATAATCTTATATTTATAGAAAACTTCAGCACAAAGTACCTGTGTGTACATCATCAAATTTGATCTTCAAAAAATACTACACAGATGAGAAAATTGAGACTCAAAGAAATGAAGTGATTGACTTTTTCAAGGTCTTGTAATTAGTAAGAATTACAACCAGACATTTCTTGGCTGTGTGACCCTGCGCAAGTCACTTAACTCCAATGGCATAACCCTTACCAATCTGTCTTCCGGATGCCAGACATGTAAAGTCAGTGTCATTCTGAACTCTTCCAGCTCTCTTATCTCTCATATTCAATCAGTTGTCAAATCTTGTAATTTCTATCTCCACAACATCTCGAATATCTGTCCCTTTTTCTCTACTTGAGTAACCACCACTAGAGTTTAAGCCCTAACTACTCCTTAACTGATTCAGTGGCATCCCTGATTCAAGTTTCCCCATCTCTAATCCATCTTCCACATAAGGAAAAATCAGTTTTCCTAAACTCTGGGTCTTTTATGTTACTCCCCTAATCAGAAACTCCATTGGTTCCCAAATGACCCATACTATCCTTGTTATATATATCACTTCCCTTTTTCCACTCTGTGTCCAGATAGACTGTCCTTTTCCCTATTCCTCACTCATGAGACCATATCTCTCACCTCTGTGTTTTCACTCCAACATCCATTCCTCCAAGTCTAAAATTGACTTCCTCCTCATCTTTACCTCATAGGTTCTTTGATTTCTTTTAAAACTCAACTTGAATACTTCCTACAAAAAGCCTTTCCTGATTTTCTAGCTAATAATACCCCCATCCTTATTCCCTGGCATCTCTCTCTATCGCTATTATTTTTGCATGCCCACTTCCGACCACAGTTCCTGGCCCAAAGGATGTGCTTAATAAATTATTATTGATTAATTAATTGAAGAAAATCAATTGATTATCTAACTGCACATCATAATTTGGACAATAAACATTCTTCATCCATTTAGTATTTTTTAATGTTTTATTTTCCCAATTACATGTAATAATAATTTTCAACATACATTTTCCAAAATTATATGATCTAAATTGTCTCTCTCCCTGTCTTCCCTTCCCCATCCCAGATATGTTAAGCAATTTGATCCAGATTTTAGATTTATTATCATGCAAAACATTCTTCTATATTAGTCATTTTTGGAAGAGAATATTCACATAAAACCAAAACTCCCAAATAAAAACAAATACCATTTGTTAACAAGAGTCTATACAGGGCTCCACTATTTATAGGGATGTTTTCTTTAACTTGGAATCTTTGCTGGATTTACTCAATGACAATGGAAAGCACCTTTGGTAAGCATAGGTCTCCCTGTTTTATACCTTAATGAAATAGTGACGTTATGTTTTCAGAAGCATAAGCTCTAACATGGACTACCATGTGGAAAAGGCTACAAATATAGTTGTATCAATCAATGTATTTTGCAGGTTTTCTAAAGACCTAAGTACCAAAAGCTTCCTATTCGGTAATTAAAGCAAAATAACAAACATTATTAAGTACTTACTATGCACTGGGCATTGTGATAAGCACTATGATACAAATATGACAAAAAAAAGTTTGCCTTCAAGGAGTTTACATTCTAATGCAACAGAAGACAACACATGAAAGGGAGCAAATAGAGGAAGAAAGTATGGAAAATCCTTTTGTAGGTGGTGTAGTGTCAGAGTCTTGAAAGTCAGAAACAGAGTCAGGTAGGGGTTGGTCAACCTGCGTCCCTTCCCAAAATGAAGGAACTTAAGAGGAATGTGAAAAGGCAGCTGACATGATAGAGGGATATTCCAGAGAGAGATTGTCCCAGAAAACTCTCTCATACTTTAATGTAAGGATGAGTTAGGAATTTCTATTGTTCTTGTTACTTTGTTGCTGAGTGTTTTCAGTCATATCTGGCTCTTTGGCATCGTATTTGGAATTTTCTTGGCAAAGATACTGGACTGGTTTGCCATTTCTTTCTCCAGATCATTTTATAGATGAGGAAACTGAGGCAGACAGGGTGAAGTGACTTGTTCAGGGTTACCCAGCTAGTGAGTGTCTAAGGACAGATTTGAACTCAGAAAAACAATATTCCTGACTTTGAATCTAGCACTTTACTCCCTTCACCTCCTATTTGCCCACTGAAATACACTACAGGAACCATACATAATTAGCCATCATAAATCTTCTTTGCTCATCCCCTTCATATTTCAGTGGAAAATTCTATCTACTTGTGCTCTCTTTACCTCAGACTAAGATTCAGCCAAGAACATCAAGGGAAGAGGTGGATGCCAGAGGCACACTAAAAAGGAGAGTGATGTATCCACATGGAGAAAAAGATGGTGATGGTGGAGGGGAAAGAGAAGTAGAAAGAGAAACTATCCTTCTCTACCCATATCTGTTTTTCTTGTCACAAATAATTAGTTAAACTAGGAAGTTATTTTCCCATATCTTTCTTCCCTCTTACAATCAGACTTTTAGGAAAAAAGCAAACTATATTTCTCACCTCTATCCTCTTCTACCTCCTTCTCAACACCTTGCATTGTAGTTTCAGATCTTAGCATTTATCTGCTATCCTTAGATCTTCTCCTACTTGATATCTCTTCATAGTCTTCATATTTTGGTCCTGGGTACAAATCTGGCCTCAGACACTTGCTAGCTCTGTGACCCTGAGAAAGTTACTTACCCCTGTTTGCCACAGTATCCTGATCTGTAAAACAAACTGAAAAAGAGCATGGCAAACCCCTCCACCATATTTGCCATGGAAACCTGAAATGGAGTTATGAAAAGTCAAATATGACTGAAATGACTGAACAACGATAAAATCTCACCGGATTCAGGGATTCAATTATCATCTCTTTGCAGCTGACCCCTTATATACATAGACTTAATCTTCTTCCTGAGGGTTTGTCTAGAATTGCTAACTGCTTTGGGATACTTCTAATTCCACTGACATCTCAAATTTAATATGCCTCAAAAAGAAATAATTTTCTTTGCCCCTTAATCTAAAATAAGTGATTCTTCAGAGCAGGGAATATTTTCTCTCTTTTGGAAGATTTGAGTTTGACCACATCAAAGGTTAGTAAATCACAATCTGTTGTCTCTGTCTGTCTTAGGCTCTGAGGGCAATATGGTGCCCCTCAGTCCTGGATCTTTCAAGAGTGCAATATGATTGCTTTATGTAGAAACAAAAGGTTTAATAAGATAAATAGAGAAGGGAAAGGGTTGGAGTAGGAGGGCCAAGGCAAACCCTAAAGCTAAAACCTCTAATTACTCTTCCCACCAGCTAAGGGATCTGCAGGGATCCTTCTTCTGATCTCGAAGCTAGTATCACCCTGACCTCTCTGTGCTGTACCCCCAAATCCCTATTCTAGCTGTCCTGACTATGGCCACTCCAAAACAGTCTTTGATAATGGCTAAACAGTTCAAGTAGCTGACTTGGGCCAAAGACCAGATGTCTTGCAGGCTCTAGGCTTGGCTCTCAATCCACTGGTCACCTATCTGACCTTCTTAGTGGACTATTAATGAATGCTTTTTTTTTTTGGTGGGGGCAGATTGGAAACTATCAGTTGATCCTCATTTACGAGCTCCTTCCCTGCCTTGTGACTTATGTCCTCAGGACTCTGTATTCTCCCTCTTCTAATTTCCCTCTTGCCCTGGGTACAAAAACTCTTGGCTACAGTGCTGAAAGAGGAAGGGCATCCCAAGTATGGGAGGTGGGAGATGGCCATGTAATACTGAGTTTGAAGGAAAACTAAGTCTTGGGTAGAATAGAAAGCACCAGCCTAGGGGTAATGGGAAACAAATTGCATTGTCTCTTAAAGTTTCTAGCTAAATGCTTTGGACTGGGCAGTTTCCCTTAAAACAACATGGGACTATGAGATGCTGCATCCTGCTTAAATCCTTTGCCACAAACTAAAGCCACAAGCCAATAGAGATGTGGGCTCTCCATAGCCTCAGATTCAGAGTCCAGCCATGTTACATCGTCACTGAACACACAGTAAGGCGTTCCCCTTCCTTCCCGCCTGCTCTTAAGGCTAACAAAAGGAAGCATCTTGTTGCATGCAAAAAGCAGATCTGTCAGGGTGGTAAAAAGCTGGGCAAAGTGGAGCCTTCTCTGATCATATGGGCCCTATTTTCATTAGACGCTGAACTCTGAAAGACAATGAAGCAGACATGATAAAGACCAGGCTACGAAGGGCCCCAATTAGAGAGCCCTGAGTATCCAGTAATTTATGTGCTGATAATCTCCTGGTAATCCTCCGGGTGCTGCCAGAGTGTAAGCATTCCCATTACTCTCCTGCTTTTTTTTAATTTTTTTTTTTTATGAGGCTGTGTTCTCTGGGCTATGGCAGCCGTATTTGCCCATTGTGCTTGGCACAGCTCACTGCCAGCAGCCGCACTGACCGCCCAGCCAAATCAAGGCCTGAGCCCAGCTGAGATGAATAGGGCCCCGGCTCCTCCAAGACCCGGCCTTTGGTGTGAGTGTGGCCAATTAGTCACACGTTTGGTGTTCTAATTAGGCGAGGCTGAGTCTTGCAGAAAATGTGCTGCTGATTTAGGTACTTCCTCAAACAATGCGAAATTGTGTTATGTGAAATTCAATTAGTCCTTTTCTAAATGTTTCCACATCTGTTATTCTTTAAGCAGAAAGTGATGAGGAGAGAAGGAGAAGCGAAAAGCCAGAGTCTCCACTGGTGAAATATGTTAGGCCTCTGGGACCAGCCCTTTTCCCAGCTTTTGACCCTGAACAGTGATATACAGGAAGGAACAAAGTTGGAGAGCTATCATGGCGAAGCCCTTTAAAATAAATCATTATAGAAGAAATACTGCAAAGGCAAGGGAATGTAATCTCTTCTGATGGCCATAAACTCGGCTTTGTTTGAAAAGGGATGGCATGAGGGAAGGACCATTAAGAAGTAAATAATTATAAATTTTGTCTTTAAGGTAATATTCTTAACAAGTTCTGATACATTTTAAATGAGAGGAGAGTCTTTTTTTTT
>NW_025369536.1:0-6687 GCF_016433145.1 Gracilinanus agilis | reverse complement strand
AAATCTCTAATAATTAGAGAAATGCAAATCAAAACAACTCTGAGGTAACACCTCACACCTAGCAGATTGGCTAAAATGAAAGAAGGGGAGAGTAATGAATGCTAGAGGGGATGTGGCCAAATTGGAACATTAATGTATTGCTGGTGGAATTGTGAACTGATCCAACCATTCTGGCTGGCAATTTGGAGCTATGCTCAAAGGGCTATAAAAGACTGCCTGCCCTTTGATCCAGCCATACCACTGCTGGGTTTGTACCCCAAAGAGATCATAGATAAACAGACTTGTACGAAAATATTTATAGCTGAGCTTTTTGTGGTGGCAAAAAACTGGAAAAGGAAGGTATGTCCTTCAATTGGGGAATGGCTGAACAAACTGTGGTATCTGCTGGTGATGGAATACTATTGTGCTCAAAGGAATAACAAACTGGAGGAATTCCATGTGAACTGGAAAGACCTCCAGGAACTGATGCAGAGCGAAAGGAGCAGAGCCAGAAGAACATTGTACACAGAGACTGATATGTAATGGACTTCTGTACCAGCAGCAATGCAATGACCCAGGACAGCTCTGAGGGATTTATGGTAAAGATGCTACCCACATTCAGAGGAAGGACTGCAGAAGAGGAAACATAGAAGATAAACAATTGCTTGAATGCATGGGCTGAGGTGGACATGATTGGGGATGTAGATTCGAAACTACCACACCAATGCAACTAACAACAATTTGGAAATAGGCCCTGAACAAGGACACAAGTTACAACCAGTGGAAATGTGCATCGGCCATGGGTGGGGGGAATGCAGGGGGTGAAGGGGAAAGTAGGGGTATGAAGCATGTAAACAGATTAAAAATGAATATTAATAAATGTTTAAAAAAAGATTAAGAGACAGACTATTGAAAAAAAAAAAAGAAAGATGAGAGACAGAAAAGAATTGCATATATACTATCAGATTTGGTCATTTTGTTACTTGGTTTGGCTTAATTCTTTCTTTGTTACATGGGAGGCTTCAGGGAAGGAATAGAGAGCCAGGCCTGGAGGTGTTCAAATCTGTCCTCAAAAACTTCCTAGCTCTATGACCCTGGGCAAGTCACTTAACCTGTAGCCCTTACCACTCTTCTGCCTTGCTATGAATATTTAGTATCAATTCTAAGACAGAAGGAAAAAAGTAATTAAAAAAAAAGAGAAAACGAGGAATAGTTCAATTGTGGGAGAGTCAGAAAATTATCGTGGTTTAGAAAACAAAAAAAAATCATAGAATCATGGTTTTAAGACTCTATGGGACCTTAGAAGTCACTGCATTCAATATGTTCGTGTTAAAGATTGAGGCCAAGAGAGATTAAGTGACTTGCCCAAGATCACAAAGCAATTAATTGTCTGAGGCAGGATTAATAAAATGTTGTTTCATTTTGTTTTGCTTTAAGGGGAATTAGAATTATTGTGCTTGGCTCTAGAGCAAAAGAATTAGGGCCAGTGAAAAGAAGTTAGAGAGGGGAAATTTTCCTAACACCTATTAGACCTGTCCAAAATAGAATAAACCAGCTTAGTAGGTCACATAGTCTCCCTTCCTAGAGGCATTCAAGTAAAGGGGCCAGTCTAAGGGGACGTTTTTGAGAGAACTGATGAACATAAAGGTAAAAATAGATGGTTGAGGAATGTGTTTGGTGTAGATATGACAGAAAGTGAAGGCACTGACCTCTGAGATTCTATCATAAACTAAGATTTGATGACTCCTCCCACTCATGTTTGCCATCCCTCCTAACCCACGATTTTCAGAAATATCTTCTCCATGTATCCCGGGGATCCTCACTTTTGTGGGTGACCAGGAACTTTAGCAGCAATCTCTCTTGGTCTGTGTTGCATTCAAAGAAGCCAGTTCTGCAACAAGTACGACTTCTTTGACTCAGGATGGTTCAGGACTTTTCTTCCAGGGCTTTGTGATCAAAACTCAGTTCCTGCAAATCTTCCAATCAGATGTCAGCCTGGTCTTTGTCCTTCTTTGCAAAGAATGGTCTCCAAACTGTCAGGAATGTGAGATAGTTCCCTACGGATTGTTTCAAAGAGACTTTGAGAGGTCCATGACCTACCCAGGTGAAGGAGTTTGTGAAAGGCATCTCTATACCTCATCTTCCCATCCGTGTTCAATACAACATCATAAATTATGGAAGTCAAGAGAACTCTCGTGGAATGCAACCCTACACACAGTCATGACGTATGGGAACCAGATCTGACAAGGTGCAGTCTCAACTCAACTGATGATTCGACATTAGGCAGTTGTCTAAGGGTGCAAGGGGATCTTTTAAGACTTAAACAACTAGCTATTCCAAAAGACTAAAGACCTCTTCCAAAAGACTAAAATGAGGTTTAGGTTCATTCTTTTATGACCCATTGATTGTTTCGTTTTAAATTACTCTACTTACTCTGGGTAAAATGAGCTGGATACGACCACCCCGCTCCAAATAAATATCCCCTGCCCCAGTTTGTAGAGGATGTCATCTAATTTGATTAAAAGGAATATCCCTGCTGTATGCTGAGGGGAAGAGATGGAAATTACCTTGAGTGCACTGCTATTAAATAATTTGCATAGACTTGCATATGCTTTAGATCAACACAGCATATGTTCTTTAGATTTAATGAAATAATTTTCTTTCTCTAAAGACTGGGTTAGAGTCTCTGTGCTCTCCTATCTGTCTCTTTCTCTTCCCATCTGTCTCCTTTAAATGTTGTTTCATAGGAAGGGTATGGATTGATGCATAACGTTTCAAAAATATGCTAACAATCTGCATACAGACAGGGCTGGGAGGTCTTGGAACTGCCTTACTGAGGCTTCCTCCTCCCCCCCCCACCCCCCACCTATTCAATCACAGATAATTAAAGGCTCCTTTTACAGTCAGTCCTTCAAATGGTTGAACTCATGTCTGTCTGAGCCTTCATCAGGGCAATTAAAACTTTATCCTTTGGCTCCCCTTCTTCCATGATGTTTTCCATCATCTTGAAAATGGTGGCATCCTCAAGCTAACCCTCGAACCCAGTGGGAAGGTGGTATGGCCAGAGTGGTTGCAGGTAACTTTTGAGGGGGGTTGTTAAAATTAGCAGCACCAGCAGCAGCAGCATCGTGATCATCAAAAACATTTGGATGCCGGCTCACCAAGGTACAAAGCCCTCGACAAATGTTGGCCGCTGTCCATCTTTACCCCCATTTCACAGATAGAGAAAATGAAAGCCAGATAGAGGAACGAAGCTCATTAGTGGCCAAAATAGGAAAGAAAAAAAATGTAGCTCCAAGTCTTTTGTATTCTCTGTGGATGCTATCTACATTCACCATTTTTTCTATAATATTTTAACAGATCTCATGCTCTGTTGTAATGTAGCCAACAGAGGAATTCTAGTGAATTCCCCCACAAAATTACATTAGGATCAAATGTGATCCTTATAAACACTATCCAGATGTTTGGGATGAATGGGATATAACTCTTTAAGCCCCAAATTACAGCATAATAAATGCAAACATAAGGATCTGCCAATACATCTGAACTCCTTATCGGAAACCAGGTCTGACCTGAGTTTAACTCTACGAGAAACTAAGAGTTTCCCCACTTGGATGGTTATGATGGATCCAAGAGCCATGTGAGTGCCATATTACAATGACTTTTATCACTTACTTAGAGCGTGGCAACGTCAGCGTTTGGAAACGAGCCAAAGTTAATGCAAGCCTTTTATTAACACGTTTTAAAAAGGACAAGAATGGCAGCTATAATTAAATATTACGGTGATGAAACAGACCCACGGAATGAAATGTGGAATTAAGAATCTCCATTTGTCCTTCATGTCATTCATGGAGTTGAGGTCTAATAGTTACCAAAAAGCTGACTAGGCAACGCCACCTATGCAAAGCAGCACAGGTCCACAGACCCATAAAATTAGGTAAGAATTTTAGCAGAAATGGAAAAATTACTCTTCTGCCTCTGGCACTATTCTTCAGGAAATGGATTCTAATTTTTCTGATTTTTGCAGAGCCACGAGACTGACATAACCGACATCATCCCCTTCCTGAGTCCATATTGTGTGTTCTCCCCAAGGATTGGTCCTCTTCTCTCCATGTAGATTTTCCCTCAGCAATTTTAATCACTCCCACAGCTTCCACTCTCCTCTCTCCCCAGGCAACTCCCCAATTTGTATCTCTATCCTCTGCTTCTCTTCGGAGTTCGGGACCCAAATCCCCAACTGCCCAACAGAATCCTCCATCTGGATAATCCACTAGCGCCTCAAATTCAAATTATGTGACTCAGTTTATTATCTTTCCACATAACTCTAAGCCTCCTTCTGACTTCCAAAATGTCTGGCTATGGTACGCCGCTCTCCTAGTTGTCCATGTTTGGAACCTTTGGAGTTATCTTTTTCTTCTCCCCAACTTTGAATATCCAATTGGTTGTAAAGCCCCATTACTTCCACCTCTGCAATATTTCTTGCATGCATCCCCCCCTCCACTTTTTTCCTGTGGCTACATCTTAATTGAGAATCTCATTACCACCTATCAGGATTATTGAATTTCCAACTCTCTTCTCTCCCCTTTCAAGTTCATCCTTCCTACTATTGTCAGGCTAATGTCCCTCCCCTCCTTCTTCCCTTCCTTCCTCCCTCCGTCCCTCCCTCCCTTCTTTCTTCCCTCCTTCCTCCCTTTCTAAACCTTACATTCTGCCTTAGGATTAATTTTAAAACAAAAAAGTGACAAATACTAGACAATTGGGGTTAATTGATTTGCCCAGGATCACACTGAGGTCAGATTTGAACACAGGTCCTACAGACCACAGGCCTGGCCCTCTATCCACTGTGCTTCCTAGCTGCCCCCAGGCTAATGTCTCTTAACCTCAATTATGCCACTTCTTTCCTCAAAAGTTTTCACTGGCTCCCTATCACTTCTCAAATAAAATTCTCTCTTTACCTGTCACTGAAAATCTTCCACTATCTGGAACTTCCTTCTAGCCTTATCTCACAGTACTTTCCTCTGCATTCTGAACTCCATTAAACCTGGATTACTCTTACCACAAGACATGCCACTGGGTTTCTTGCCAGCACGGGGGTCCCTGCAATGCTGACATAATCTACACCCTGGATATCCTCTTGCCTCTTCATCCCTTGAAATCCTGCCTACCTTTTCTTTTAACCCTTACCATCTGTTTTGGAATCAATATTATTCCAAGGAATCAATATTATTCCAAGAGAAGAGCAGTGGGGTTAAATGACTTGTCCAGGGTCACACGGCTAGGAAGTATCTGCAATCAAATTTGAACCCAGGACCTCCTATCTCCAGGTCTGGCTCTATCCACTGAACCACCTAGCTGCCCCTCTGCCTATCTTTTAAGACTCAAGTCAAAATTGAACTTCTTCCATTAAGATTTCTCTAATCCTCCAATACATCCTCCAGAACCTTCCACCCTCTCTAATCCTGGTACATAATACTATGCTTTAGAGTTATTTATGCTCATGCATTTTCCCCCTACCACATGTTAGGCTTCCTGAGCTCAGAGGCAGTCTTATTTAAATTTTGTACCTCCTCATTCATTTCCAATCTCTATTCCAGACTTCCTCTATCATACCTCAGAAAGCCCTTCATCCTGAAAGCTTACTGCAGCCCAGAAATTCCCACATTGCTCCTGTCCCTGCAGCCTCTCCCTCTGATTGGATGGCTTCTCCCAGAACCTCCATTTAAGAAAGGTGTCCAGACTAGACATGTCTTCATCCTTCTCCAGGCTGTATTTGGACTCTCCCTCATCTCTCCCTGACCACTTTCCAGTTTCCTTTTCTACATCCTCCTCCTCCACTAGAATGGAACTTCCTCGAGGGCAGGCAATGTCTTTCTGTCCACTTGTCTTTGTCTATCCAGTGCTCAGCACTGTGCCCAGCCCAGAGTGAGCCCTCAATGAATATTTGTTGAGTAAACCTGACTAGAATAAAGCAAACTCAACAAAGAAACAATTATTTAGTGGAGCTGAAACTTGAGCTTAATTTCTGGATCCAAGACCAGTCAGTAGAATATCACACTGACCCAGTGAAGGGGGGAAGTTAGAAAGTGAATCCAGTAATCCTAGTAGGAGGTATTAAACTTCTGGAAAGACAAAAAGGCATTTTCCACAGAGTCTATGAGGAAGAAACACAGAAAAGCTCAGGGAACCTCAGTAAGGAACAACTACAAGACAATTTCTATATGTATTCCATGTAGAGAGGACCTAGAGTCTGCTCAGCCAGCCTCACATACACGGCTGCCATTTGTAACTTTCTTAAAATATAAAAGGGACAAATAATTGAAAAAAGTGTTGAGCTAATGTTTTGATGTAGTACTCTTTCACATTCAGGAAGCTAAATGTCAGTGTGGCTGTTCTTCTCCCCAGGCACTCCAATCTACAGTGACCCTTTCCTCCTCAGATTTCCTACTCCCTTCTTTTGACAATTTTGCCACATCTCTCTCATTATCTTGGGAGATTATCTAACCAGAGCCATAGCTAGGAATTTCACTGCCTCGGGCAAATTCAGTTGAGAGTAAGTATGGAGGAGGGGCTGGAGTGAGCTCTGACTGTGTGGGAGGGAGAGAGACAGAAACAGAAACTGAGGGGAGACAGAGAAACAGAGATGAGAGAGAGAGCAAAGGGACAGTGGGGAGAGAGGAGAGGAGAGGAGAGGAGAGGAGAGGAGAGGAG
>NW_025369535.1:0-7297 GCF_016433145.1 Gracilinanus agilis | reverse complement strand
GTGTTGAGTACTTTTGTATTTGGGAAGCTATAAGATTCCAGGGGTCTGTAGCAATCAGGTCTCACTAATTTTTTGGTCTATGGAGGGACACACACACAAACAGGCTTGGACTGGAAGAGAGGGGCAAGATCTTGCTGAGAGCTCCTTCACTTCCCCCCTCCCACCAGGCAGTTAGAAAGTCAGTTACAATATGAAGGTTGATCTGTTATCTTCTGGGCTCAGTCAGGAAACTAGGAAAGACTAAAATCCTAAAGATGATAACTTTCTCTAAACTATTTCCCCAGAGGTTTGAATAGGATGGAATAGGAGAAGCTTGAGGTCTTTGAAGCTCACAGGCTCTGAGGATAAGGTAGAAACCAGGCTACCATGTAAGAGGAACTGAGCTTGAGGAGGCTGTGAGTATTTCCGTATATTTAATCAGGCACTGCTCCCAATTGATTAAAGGCTTAATAATTGGAGGGAATGGTAAGGAAGGGAGATCAAATAAAGATTGACAATGTCTAGGAAGCCTTCAATCTGTTATGTCCAAGCAGCCCTTCCCCCCCAAAGAGGAAAGTTAACCTGAATAGCTATTCTGCTCTTTAAGCCTATAAATAATCTTCTCATATATCTAAATAACTAAAAAAAGGTAACTGTGCTGTAGTTGAATGTGAAATCAAGGTAAAGCAGGTTGGCAGCTAGGAACTAAAATAGCTTTGTTCAGATTCAAGCCTCAAGCCCCTAAGAGCAATCCAGGACCCAAGACACAGCAAGCAGAGTGTCCTGCCTACTCTCCACCCAGGACTGCACTCCCTTAACTGCCCTAACTGCCCCCTCTCTCAGAGTTCTTGGGGGGCACTAGAATTCTGAGCTGTGTCCTAAATTCCTCTCTGCACCTAGAATTCCACTCTGCAATATGAATCTCACAGTACTGATATTTCTTCATTGTTTACACTGCCTTTTCTTAGGATGTAGTTACCTACCCTATCTCTTTTGACCATATCTGTTTTTACTTTGGCTGTATCAGAAATCATGATGGCAAACCCTACCTTATTTTTCTCATTTGAAGCCCAATAGCTTTTGCTCCAGCCTTTCTTTTTTCTCTATGTCTCTCTGTCTGTCTCATGTGTTTCGATTTTTAAATTTTTTTTTTAATTTATTAATATTCATTTTTAACCTGTATACATACTTTATGCGCCTACTTTCCCCTTCACCCCACGCTTTTCCCCCACCCATGGCTGACGCACATTTCCACTGGTTGTAACATATGTCCTTGCTCAGGGCCTATTTCCATATTGTTGTTAGTTGCATTGGTGTGGTCTTTTCGACTCTACATCTCCAATCATGTCCACCTCAGCCCATGAGATCAAACAATTGTTTATCTTCTATGTTTCCTCTCCAGCAGATCTTCCTCTGAATGTGGGTAGCGTTCTTTACCATAAAACCCTCAGAGCTATCTTGTGTCATTGCATTGCTGCTAGTACAGAAGTCCATTACATTCAATTTTACCATAGTATATCAGTCTCTGTGTACAATATTCTCCTGGCTCTGCTCCTTTCACTCTGCATCAGTTCCTGGAGGTCTTTCCAGTTCACCTGGAACTCCTCCAGTTTATTATTCCTTTGAGCACAATAGTATTCCATCACCAGCATATACCACAGTTTGTTCAGCCATTCCCAAATTCAAGGGCATACCCTCCTTTTCCAGTACTTTGCCACCACAAAAAGCACACCTATAAATATTTTCATACAAATCTGTTTATCTCTGATCTCTTTGAGGTACAAACCCAACAATGGTATGGCTGGATCAAAGGGCAGGCATTCTTATATAGCCCTTTGAGCATAGTTCCAAATTGCCAGCCAGAATGGTTTGTATCATTTCACAACACTACCAGCAATGCATTAAAGTCCCAATTTTGCCACATCCCCTCCATCATTCATTACTCTCCCCTTTCATTTTAGCCAATCTGCTAGGTGTGAGGTGATACCTCAGAGTTGTTTTGATTTGCATTTCTCTAATTATTAGAGATTTAGAACACTTTCTCATGTGCTTATTGATACTTTTGATTTCTTTACCTGAGAATTGCCTATTCATGTCTCTTGCCCATTTTTCACTTGGGGAATGGCTTGATTTTTTATACAATTGATTTAATTCCTTGAATATTTGAGTAATTAGACCCCTGTCAGAGTTTTTTGTTATAAAGATTTTCTCCCAATTTGCTGTTTCCCTTCTGATTTTGACTACTATATTGTTTTTGTTTGTACAAAAGCTTTTTAGCTTAATATAATCAAAACCATTTAATTTACATTTTGTAAATTTCTCTAACTCTTGCTTGGTTTTAAAATCTTTCCTGTCCCAGAAATCTGACAGGTATACTATTTTGTGTTCACTTAACTTATTTATAATTTCCCTCTTTATATTCAGGTCATTCACCCATTCTGAATTTATCTTGGAATAGGGTATGAGATGTTGATCTAAACCTAATCTCTCCCATATTGTTTTCCAAATTTCCCAGCAGTTTTTGATAAATAGTGGATTCATGTCCCAAATGTTGGGCTCTTTGGGTTTATCATACACTGTCTTGCTGATGTCATTAACCCCAAGTCTATTCCACTGATTCTCCCTTCTATCTCTTAGCCAGTACCATATTGTTTTGATGACTGCTGCTTTATAGTATAGTTTAATATCTGGTACTGCTAGGCCCCCTTTCTTCACATTTTTTTCATTATTTCCCTTGATATTCTTTATCTTTTGTTATTCCAAATGAACTTTGTTATAATTTTTCCTAATTCAGTAAAGAAGTTTTTTTTGTAGTTTGATAGGTATGGCCCTAAATAGGTAAATTAATTTGGGTAGAATGGTCATTTTTATTATGTTAGCTTGTCCTACCCATGAACAATTAATGATAGCTTAGTCTCCTCATTGCCTATTTTAATACCTTCAATTTCTTTTTCTTCTCTAATTGCTATTGCTAGTGTTTCTAGTACTATGTTGAATAGTAGAGGTGATAATGGGTATCCTTGTTTCACTCCTGATCTTATTGGGAAGGCTTCTAATTTATCCCCATTGCATATAATGCTCATTGATGGTTTTAGGTATATACTGTTTATTATTTTTAGGAAAGGTCATTCTATTCCTATACTTTTCAATGTTTTCAATAGGAATGGATGCTGTATTTTGTCAAAGGCTTTTTCAGCATCTATTGAGATAATCATGTTATTTTTGTTTGTTAGACTGTTGATATGGTCAATTATGTGGATGGTTTTCCTAATATTGAACCAGCCTTGCATTCCTGGTATGAATCCCACCTGATAATGGCAGATGATCTTAATTACTTGCTGGAGTCTCTTTGCTAATATTCTATTTAAGATTTTTGCATCTATGTTCATTAGGGAGATTGGTCTATAGTTTTCTTTTTCTGTTTTTGGTCTACCTGGCTTTGGGATAAGTAACATATTTGTGTCATAAAAGGAATTTGGTAGGACTCCTTCTTTGCTTATCATATCAAATAATTTGTATAGTATTGGGATTAGTTGCTCTTTGAATGTCTGATAGAATTCACTTGTGAATCCATCAGGTCCTGGTGATTTTTTCTTAGGGAGTTCTTTGATGGCTTGTTCAATTTCTATTTCTGATATGGGATTATTTATGTATTCTATTTCTTCTGCTGTTAATCTAGGCAATTTATATTTTTGTAGATATTCATACATATCTCCTAAATTGTTATATTTGTTGCCATATAATTGGGCGAAATAGTTCTTAATTATTGCCTTAATTTCCCCTTCATTGGAGGTGAGGTCTCCCTTTTCATCTTTAATACTGTCAGTTTGGTTTTCTTCTTTCATTTTTCTCATTAGATTGACAAGTACTTTGTCTATTTTATCTGTTTTTTTCAAAATACCAGCTTCTAGTCTTATTTATTAATTCAATACTTCTTTTACTTTTGATTTTATTAATTTCTCCCTTAATTTTTAGTATTTCTAATTTAGTTTTCATCTGGGGGTTTTTAATTTACTTGCTTTCTAGTTTTTTGAGTTGCATGCCCAATTCATTAATCTCTGCCCTCCCTAATT
Source organism: Gracilinanus agilis (assembly GCF_016433145.1). NCBI lineage: Eukaryota > Metazoa > Chordata > Mammalia > Didelphimorphia > Didelphidae > Gracilinanus > Gracilinanus agilis. The sequence continues at coordinate 3,245 of NW_025369535.1, read as the reverse complement.
TGTTAATATATGCATTCAAGGATAAAAATTTCCCCCAGAGTACTGCCTTGGCTGCATCCCACAGAGTTTGATAGGATGTCTCATCATTGTCATTCTCTTCAATGAAATTATTGATTGTTTCTATGATTTCTTCTTTAACAAATTGGTTTTGGAGAATCATATTGTTTAATTTCCTGTTGGTTTTTGATTTGCCTATCCAGATTCCCTTACTAATTGTTATTTTTATTGCATTATGATCTGAGAAGGTTACATTCATTATATCTGCTCTTTTGCATTTGTTTGCAAGGTTTCTATGTCCTATTACATGGTCAACCTTTGTGAATGTACCATGTGCAGCTGAAAAGAAAGTGTATTCCTTTTTGTCCCTATTTATTTTTCTCCACATATCAATTAAATGTGACTTCATTCACCTCTCTTACCTCTTTCTTATTTATTTTTTGGTTTGATTTATCTAGATCTGAAAGAGGAATATTTAGATCTCCCACTATTATGGTTTTACTATCTATTTCCTTTTTGAACTCTGCCATTTTCTCCTTTATGAATCTGGATGCTATACCACTTGGTGCATACATATTGAGTAGTGTTATTTCCTCATTGTTTATACTGCCTTTTATCAGGATGTAATGACCTTTCCTGTCTTTTTTAATCATATCTATTTTTACTTTGGCTTTGTTAGAGATCATAATAGACACTCCTGCCTACTTTTTCTCATTTGTTGCCCAAAAGATTTTGCTCAAGCCCTTAACCTTAAACTTGTGTGTGTCTACACGCCTCATATGTGTTTCTTGTAGACAACATATTGTAGGATTTTGGTTTCTAATCCATTCTGCTATTTGCTTCTGTTTTATGAGCAAGTTCATCCCATTCACATTCAGAGTTACAATTATCAGTTGTTCATTCACTGACATTTTTGTATCCTCCCCTAGACCCACCCCTTCTTCTTACACTATTTTCTTTTAAACCAGTTGTTTGCTTTGAGCCAGTATCCCTTATCCCCTCCCTTGATTGACTTCCCTTTCTGCCCCCTTTCTTGTTATTCCCCTCTTTTTGATTTTTAAAGGCCTAATGAATTCCCTCCCCTTTGTTCTCCCCTCCCCTTTTTGACCTCCCCATTCCCCTGCTCCCTTTGGTTTATCCCTTCTGACTTTCTCAGTAGGGTTAGATAGAGTTTTTTTATCAGAATGGATAATAAAACTACTCTTCCCTCTCCGGCTTGTTTACACTGAGAGTAAGGTTTGATTTTTACCTCTTAATGCTCTCTTCTTCTCCTTCTTATAATAGTATTTATCCCCTCCCCTTCCAATGTCCTCTTTGTGTATAATAGAATATCCTATTTTTCCTATTTGCTCAGATTTTTCTTAGTGTCAGCTACTATTCCCTTCTTCTTTCCCACCCCCCCATGTCATCTTAGACCATTTAGTATCCTATCCTCTCTCTATGAATTATTCTTCTGGTTGCTATAATAATGAATATTATAATAGTGAATCGAGTTCACTACAGAGAATTATACATAGCATTTCTCCACACAGTAATAAAGATAATTAGATCTTATTTAAGCCGTTAAAGAGTAAAATTTAAAAAAAAATATAAGTTTTCTTTCTTTTCCCTCTGTTTCTTATTTATCTTTTCATGTTTCTCTTGATTTTTGTGTTTGGGTATCAAACTTTCCATTTAGTTCTGGTCTCTTTTGTGCAAAAACTTGGAAATCTTCAATAGCTTGTGACCAGCTTTCATTTTTTTGGGAAGGTTTGGATATGATTACTTGTTTGTCCTACTCTGTTGTCTGGATTTTCTCGGTGTAAAAGTTGTCGAGTGTTCCAGAGTTTTTCTTGATAATCTTTTTCCTCATCTGGAGTTCTCAGCTTGCCATTGTAATCCACATCCCTTTTCAGCTTTGTCTTCACACTCAGGGTCTGCCTGAGCTTTCTAAGCTCCTGGGGGCTCCAGTCTCCTTGTCCTCGTGGTCAGGCCTCATGGCAGTCCCCAGTCTGCCCCTCTGCCAGAGGCTCCTTCAGCTGTCTCAGTGGCTGCTTCCACAGCCCTGCTCCCATCTGCACCGGGTCCTCACTCAATGTCCTAGCTTGCACTGGAGATCTTTCTTCACACCTGGGGCAATGCCCTCACCTGCGCAGACGCTTGGGAAAGTCCCTGTGTTAGAGATCTTTGTCCACACCTGCGCAGACTCTCAGGAAAGTCTGTGCGCCCCCCCCAGCCACTTGGGGTCCCTAGTCTTACAGCACACAGGTACAAGCCCTGGGGCTGCTAGTGATTTACTGGTTGCCCCAGTCCTGTTTTCACTCTTGTGCATTAACCTTGGTGCTGTGCAAGGTGTGTGGTGTGGGGGTTGGGGGAGGGGCTTCTCCCTCTCTCATTTTAGTGAGAGCTGTTTCACCCCTTTATAGAGTGGAAATGCCCCGATTCTGTGTACCTTCAATGCTGCACCCTGTTGTGGGGTCCCTTCGTTCGTCTGGGTTCGTTTTTATGTCCCCTTGAGGAGTCCTGTATGCTTTGGTTAGGAGAGATCGAGCAGCTGCTCCTTACTCTGCCTCCATCTTAACTGGAAGCATCTACATCTCTCATGTGTGTTTCTTGTAGACAACATATGGTAGGATTTTGGTATCTAATCCACTCTGCTATTCACTTACATTTAATGGGCAAGTTCATCCCATTAACATTCAGAGTTATAATTATCAACTCTGTATTCCCAGACATTTTGATTCTCTCTCCTTGTCCTGTCCATTCTTCTTTCACTATTTCCTTCTAGACCAGTGTTTTGTTTTTAATAAGTTCCCTTAATCCCCTCCCTTATTGTACTTCCCTTTATCCTTTCTCCCTTCTTATTGCTCTCATATTCTTCTTTAGGATCTTCTTAAGCTATACCCCCACACCTCCCTCTCCTTTCCTAGTGTTAGTTCCCTCTCCACGAGTTCTTTTGTTACCCTTCTACTTCTCTATAGGGCAAGAATCAATTCTCTGCCCCAATGGATCTTATTGTTCTTCCCTCTTTAAGTTAATTTCAATGCACTTAAATATTAAATATTTCCTATCACCTTTCTTTACCCTTACAGTGTATTGTTATGCTTCTTTATGGAATATAAATTTATTCCTTTTTGTTTGTTTTCCTATTTTTCTTAATATTACCTTCTTTCTCCCCTCTAGTTTTGTATATATTTATACACACACACCCACACACCCACACCCACCCACCCCCCACATATATATATATATATACAGATATATAGATA
>NW_025369534.1:0-2078 GCF_016433145.1 Gracilinanus agilis | reverse complement strand
ATATATATATATATGTAGTCTTTGATTCTTTCCTCCATGTCCTGATTGGGTATAAAAAATAAGGAAAAGTCTCTATGTAGATCTTGCACTATTGCCAACTATAAGTCACCTTGAGAAATCATGTGCTTGGGGTATCTGGCTCTGAAGTTATGTACTTTCTCTCTTAATGAGGAAAAACAATAGGAATATTAAAAGAAATAGGCCTTTTTTGCTAGCTGTGCATATGATTATGATTTAAAACTAGTGCTTATCTGAAAACTCTGTATATCAGCTATTATAGATCAAATTGAAGGAATACTGAAGTTTTCTAAATAATTTTTTCTAAGTGTTAAATCTGTGCAACTCAATTATTTCCAATCCTAATAATAGAGTCTCTCTGAGGATTTTCATTCCCACAAATTAGATGGTAAACCAAAAGCACATTGATAAGGACCTTTTCTAACAGGAAGGGAAAATGAAATCGCAATATCCTTATCCAGTCAGGGCATTGTTATTAGGGCCTGTATTGCAATTTGCATGGAAGCATTCAGCTTTATCTTTCAGTGAATTGTAATTTAAATTCTTTATATTTTGTAGGTGAGTTTGGTCTTTAGGAAATTGAAGGTCTAAAAATAAGTACAGAACTTTGGAGATGATTTGAAGTTCTATACAGAATTTTAAAATGAGCATTTTTGTTTTCAGAACTTATACTGAAAGAACTCCCTAAGGTTTTGTGGGCATCTAAATTAGTTTCATGAATTTCTCAGTGTAACTTTCCATGTATTGCCATTTAAACTCAAACTAGATATAATTGTCTTTATTCAGGTATATTTGTAGACTATTGGAAAACTCTCAAATTTAGAATTACACACACACACATATACACATGCGTATAGGTTTATATATGTACAAATATATCTATATCTATATCTATATCTATATCTATATAGGCATCTCTTCCACATCATAGGGGTTAGAAGTATGGCACCCCTACAATCTGGAAAATCTGTGTAAATTTTTGGGCCCTCCCTTTGTACCAGAGAAGTCAGATTTTTCTTCTTTTTTGTTTACAGTACCTTATTTTAAAGTCAGGTTAAGTATTTGATAATAAGCTATATGTCTGTCAGTATTACATGAAACCATTGCAAGAAAAATAAATACAAAGTAAATATGAACTTTAAACAAATAACAAATGTCTTATGCTGGCTTGTGATATATTGAAACCATGATGAGGAATGTTGTGATGTGGAAAGGATACTTGTTTACATCTATATCTATATTTATACCCATTCTATCAGAGTTTAATACTGAAGATGGGTTACTTTCAGGACATATATATCAGTAATGTGAACCCAGTACTAAGAGAGTAAATTATAACAAGAAATACACATATATAGAAATATATCCATCAGATTAGGGATGTCAACTGAGTAGAGATGATATAGACAGATACCAAATTTATGTATCCAAAATTAAACTCTTCCAGATTCAAGTATTTTAGTATGAACTGTCTGCTAGACCTCTCCATTTGGATTTCCCATAGGAATCTCAAAACTCAACATCTCTAAACAGGAGTCATCATATATCTTGCCATCTTTTCTCCAAACTTCTTCACTTCTGTTTCTGGGAATAAAACCATTTCATATTTACAATTCTGAAATCATCCTTTATGTTAATCTATCCTTTAACTCTTATATTCTATCATTTGTTAAGGCTTGTTAATTCCATCTACACAAACTCTGGCATCTACCCCCTTACCATCATTCATATAGCCTTTAATGTTATAATTTTCTGGTTAAACTTTGATTGGCTACCTGCTGGGTCTCTTCAAGAAGGTTAAAGATCCAGTTAAGGATCTAGGCATTATATTTCTTCCCAGGTTGGAAAGAGAATATTCTATTGCAGTATCAGAAAATGAATGATGGGGCATTCTTCTATAACAACATGTTTTTTTTAACATTTATTAATATTCATTTTTAACATGGTTACATGATTCATGCTCCACCTTTCCCCTTCAACCCCCCCCCCCCGCACCCCCCCTACCCATGGCCAATGCGCATTTCCACTAGTTTTGTCATGTGTCCTTGATCAAGACCAAT
>NW_025369533.1:0-5803 GCF_016433145.1 Gracilinanus agilis | reverse complement strand
AGATAGATAGATAGATAGATAGATAGATAGATAGATAGATAGATAGATAGAAAAAGATAAGTAAGTAATTTAGACAATTGCTGATGTCTCTTCCAACACTAAGAATGTGTGATTCTGTGAGTTATAGTAATTCTGTGAGTATATTAGGAACTTGAATTAATTGTAATGGTGGTATAAGAAAGCTAAGTTTTGGACAGCACTTCTCAAACTAGTAGAAGGCTGATAGTGATCAACTCACCCAAGACAATCAGTGTATTTCCAGATGGGGATAGAAATTACAAATTCTCAAAAGAGATTTATCAGAGATAGTGGCAGACTACAGAATGAAAATGGGATGGCATAAAGACCCTGCTCCTCCCTCTTTCTGATTTTATGAGTTGTTACAATATCAAGATGAAGATTACCAGAGGAAGGGCTGGAGTCACTACTTCTAAAGAGTGATTCTAAGTCATTTCAACCCTATCCCAAGCTTGGATTCAACAGCTGGAATGGATGACTGGTGGAAGGGTGATGCATGGCCTCATCTGGTGTCTCAATTTTGTGCATTGTTGGATCAATCAATACTTTGGATTCCTCATCTGTATGATAGGGCTACGACTTCCTAAACGATAAAATGAGGCAAAATAGTATAGTGAAAGAATGCTGTTACCTGAAGAGGAATGGTATTCAAATCCCATCTGTTATACTAACTACATGACCTTAGTAAAAACTTATCCTCATTGAGTCTCAGTTTTCCCATCTGTAAAATAAAAGGCTTCCTTATTTTTAAATTCTACTTGCAAATGCAGTTTATGTCTATGCCTGCCATTTTATCATGGACTTCTTGGTCAAGCTGGACATCATCATCATCCCCTTGCAATATTCCAAGTTTGGTCTAACCTTGCATTTCAATCACCAGTAATATTTTGTTTTCCTCCAGTATAAATTTACAGCATAGGGAGTATAAGAGATGAGCTCCCAAATATCCCAGAATCACAAAATTTTATTCCTGGAAGGAAACTCAGAGTCCATCTAATTCAACTCCTATTTGAACAAGAATCCTATCTCAAGTAAATAAATCACTAAGTACATGTAATGTACTAGACACTGTGCTGAGCCTTGGGGATAAAAACACAAGCAAAAAGAAAGACAGCAACTTTCCACAAGGAGCCTACATTCTAATAAGAGAAGATAACACATAAAGGGAAGCTGAAAAGGTGAGAAGAGGGAAAGTATGTACACTGGTATGTGGGTGGAAAATTTCCAGAGAATGAAGGATGACTTTTGGGGGTGTTTCTTCAAAATGTGGATTCCAAGGGGGCAGTAAAGTGGTTCAGTGGATTGAGAACCAGGCCCAGAGATGAGAGGTCCTAGGTTCAAATCTAGCCTTGGACACTTCCTAGCTGTGTGACCCTAGGCAAGTCACTTAACCCTTATTGCCTAGCCCTTACTACTTTTCTTCCTTGGAACCAATACACAATATTGATTCCAAGATGGAAGGTAAGGATTTTTTAAAAAATGTGAATTCCAAGAGGAAATGTCTAGTGGAGAATGAGACCACCGAGGCAGAGGGAGAAAGCAGCTAAAGCATTGTTGCAAAATCCAGAAGTGAAACTCTTCCTGAGCTCTTCCTCAAAATGTAAGTTCTAAGAGGAATAAAGTAACATAAAGGGGATACAGAGATGGAAGGAAAGGCTGATGAAATATTTGGGGTAAGAGCTTGTCAACAAGATACTCAAAAAGTAGTATCTGAGTTTTTGCTTAAAGACCTCCGTGAGTTTGGACTAGTTATTTTTTTCTATCTCTTGATCTGGGATCTTATGAACCTATGAAATATGAGCTGTTCAATGATTTCATCAACATTAATAGAGCTCTCACCATCTTGTACCATTGTGTTTTGAAGGAGTTAACACTACTATAATATATACAATCTCTGAAGATCCTTATTCCAACTCCCACTCTCACTGATAAATCTTGGACTTCAGAGCAAGGCTATAACTCCCCCTCACAGTTCTAGGGGGTACTTCTAAGAAATTAAACAAGATTCTCCAAAGCCCTTGGCTTGGACTTCCACCACTATGTTCCACCTACCCCCAAGATTATCAGTTAAGAAACATTTAGTGAGACACTCTTAAATTCAGCTTTTAGAAAATGGTATTAAATAAAATGGAATAGGAAGAATAATTGGTACAAAATATTTCCCCTATTATAGTTTATGACACACTCTCCCTTAAGTATATATAGAACTAGGGGAAAGTGGGCTCCAGCTTGGAAAGCACTTATGACAAAAGAATAACTCATGGTTCCGAGTTAAAGAAAGCCCTTTTCCCCCATTTATGAGGAGTTCTAGAAGTTCCTTTAAGGTATGACATGATTTCTTTGCCTTTGTGCCTTTTGTCTCTCAATAAATACTTTGTGCCTTTTGTCTGTGGGGGTAGGGGTGGGAGATCAAAGACTGAAGCTGAGACTTCTCCTTCACTCCCCAACGCCCCAGGCAATCTCTTTTCATGAGTTTTGGCCAGAATGCCATACTCACTCCAGTTTCTGGGAAAATGTCCTTCTGAACTCTCTTGATTTTTGGATGACCACTGGGAGTGTGGCCAAATTTCTCTAGCCTATACAAACAAGCTTTTTATGCAACTTCATTCCCATTTGGAGAACTTTTCCTCCTTAGTTTAAAGCTTTTGATTAATCTATTGATTGAATGAGATCTTTTTTGACATGATTGTTGGCACCTGAATGAGATGCACTCTGATAGTTAAGATATCAAAGCTAAAATCAAGTTGGGTGGTTTGACCCCACCCATATACAACTGTCCCTGTCAGAGGTAAATTTTTTGGAAGTGTCTAGCACTGCTAAAAAAAATTACTCCAAATCAACCAATAATATTTTAGTGTCAAATTTAGCCTAAAGTAAGTACAGGCAGGACTCAACAAAATCCCACCTTCCAACTACTGGTACAGCATGATATAGTCTACAGTTTTTATACTCATCATCAGACTTTGTGCTATTTATTTTTCCTCTCAATAACACATAACATTTCTGCCATATGAACTCAGTGTCCTATGTCATTTACTTTTTCTTTAGAAGAATATTAAAAGGAAAAACTTCTAAAAGCCCCCCAAAGTGAAACAAAATATTACTTAAGGAGATATAGTAAACCTCAATTGTCAAATAATCTATCCCCAAGATTTCTTCTTTCCTGGAACTTTTAAAAATTAATTTTATAAGCATTTGTTATTCTACCTTCCTCTATCTCCCAGCTGAATTTAAAAAAACTCATTAAAATATGTATAGTTCAGGTTGTCCTCTGATCAGAGGGAAGGAGCAGAGTTCCTTTCTTCTAATACCAAGCAATTCTCTTTCAGGAACTTTTCTAGGAATGCTTGCAGACAAGACACAGGAATATTCAACTCCAAACTAGCTTTTATTAGTTAATTTATATTTGTATATAATTTATACTTATATAAGTATTATATAAGTATATTTTGTATAACATATATAAGCTTGTTAATTTATACAACACCTTGTTTATACTTATATAAGTATTATATATAAGTATATTTTGTATAACATATACTTATATAAGCTTGTTAATTTATAAAACACCCTGTAGGAAATACCAAGTTTTTTCATTCTTTCCAAATAAAGCTCCTGTAGAGCAACCATACCATTTCATATAATTGCTTTCAAGGATTTCTGGAACGTAGTCTACTGTTTTTGATTTGCTCAATATTAGTATCAATGCAAGTAACTCTGCCAAGATATGTCCTATGCTACCTTAGTTAAATCATTTTAACTCCCTTGGCTTCAGTTTCTTCATTTATCAAATAAAAGGATTGAATTAGACAACTGGCCGAGTCCTTTCCAGTCCTAAATCTATGATACTAAGTAACAACTAAAACCGTGCCAGCCATCTAGGGATGATGACTAGAAGTAGAGTACAGTCAATCTATATTGATTAAATACAAATGAAACACAGAATCTTTGAAAATATAAAATATGAACATGCTGGGTTATCATTTTCTAATTTCAACTGTGATGGAAAGTACTATTTTTTCTGTGAATGCAGATCATAAACAGATACATCATGATCTTGGTTGGTACCTAGAAAATCATTTAAATTTAGTCTCTAACATGGGCTAAAGAGACAGGTGATGGTAGGTGACAAGATCTCCTTAGATAAGCTTGATGATAAATTGGTGAGTTATTTCCATAAACCAATAGAAGTAGGTCAACTATACATGAAGTTAGCAGAATAAATGCACTCATGGACACCCCTATTCCTACTCTCCACCTTAAAAAGCAGTGGAATCTAGTCCCAACCAAGTGAGCTCTGACTAGAGCAGAGCTACCACATGGTCTAGCCAGAGCCAGAAATGTGGTTTCTGGAAAGGAAACATCATGTCATTGGTTGGTCCAGGATGCACAACCATAATCAGAGGCTGCCCAACAAGCTGTGGTCATAGTTGGTAACTGGAAGATGGGCCACAGATGTAACCAATGAGGCAAGGCAATAACATTGGAGAGGGGTGGCAATGAGAGAATATGGGTTTCTTTAACACTGAACTTATTCCCAGTAGATGGGACAGCTTCAAGAAAAAGAGGGATGAAAATGAATCTTAAGACAGCTCTGGGGTAAGAAGAAACTAAAGATGTATTTTTTGACATTATCCTTTAGTCTACTTTTCAGAGGATGGTTAAAGCCTTCATTAAATGGTGGTATTGTAGAAAGTTGACAATTGGAGTCCTCATAGATGGTGAAGGCTTCCAGATGTTCCTGTTCACAGATGGCATTGCACTGATTGTATGCCCCCAGAATACTAGAGGGCCCCCTCAGTAAGATCTTTAGCTATTTGAGGAAGATCAATTTAACAACCCACAGAGGAACAATCACGAGTATGAAAAATGCCTATTGCTGAGATTGTGACAGTTAGTTGGAAAGAAATGATAGTGTGGAGAACAGAAGGCTGGACGTAAAATCAAGAATTCTGTTATTAGGAATGTGATTAAGGAAGGGCAAGTCACTTGTTAGAAGTCATCTCCTGGTCTTCTGGTCATTCTCCCTTCTTTTTTAAGGAATTCAGTACCTGGCCCATAGGTTTCCTCTCCACTCCAGTCCCATTCCTGACACTCAAGGATTTCCATATATGTGTGGATGTCACTTTGAACATTGTAGTTTCCCAATTCTTTACCCTCCTCAACTCCTATGACTTTGGTCACCCATAGAAATAGTCAGTTCTCAGCTCTCACCATCATGTATACCTATACTCCATGATCTAGAACCATATAATTCTCTCTGGTCAAAACCTCCAATCCTTCCATTTCTCCCCCTGCCTGAATTATCTTAAAATTATTTTTCATCTTCACTCTTCCTTCACTGAAACTTCAGTTCACCATTTGCCTCCTTTGACTCTCTTGACCTTTCAATTGACCAGTTTGACAATACCCTATTTACTCTTGGAGTCTCTGTCCTCTCTCATCCTATTATATCTCAAACCTTGTCAAACTCCAACCTTTCCTTCTTTGCTGTGCCAAAGCCAGTGTGTGTTAGAGGTTGGACTTAATCCCAGGTTGTTCTGATGTTGATGCCAGTTCTCTACCACTGTTGCATGGTACCAATACTATACATTTATTACATGAATATAGCTCTTTAAGGTTTATAGAGGTAGATCCCTGAGGCATATTTTTATCTTCTATTCCATGTTGCCTCTTACCACCAACCCCACATTTGAGGGTATTTATGTGACTCTTTAAGGCTTACAAAGTACTTTAAATATGTTCTCATTTGATTTATATATGCACTAATGGCCCAGATCTACGA
>NW_025369532.1:0-6610 GCF_016433145.1 Gracilinanus agilis | reverse complement strand
GGGAGAGAGAGAGAGAAAGGAAGGAAGGAAGGAAAGAAGGAAGCAAGGAAGGAATCAGGTGTTTTTCTTGTATGGTGGGGGGGGGAACAAAAAGACCAGAAAAAGTGGAATACATCAAAATGTAGATCAAACATACAGTGAAAAAATAGGTTTGAAACTCTTGCCTAAGAGCATACACTTGAGGGACCTTTTACATGTCTTTGAAAATCATTACCTAAGAAAGTAAAACTAAACAACAATGACAAAAGAAGGTTTCACAGGACAAGGAAAGTTTTCTTTGGAGCAGTTGTTCTTCCAATAGAATTGGCTCTGGTAGGGGGGAGGGCAAGAAAATGAATCATGTAAACATGGGAAAATATTTTAAAGTAAAAATCTTAAAAATAAATAAATAAATGAAAGGAGTAGTTTTTCTTTATTAAATAGATAATATGCCAGAAAACAGTAATTAAATAAACATGGTGATTCTAGGTATGGGGAATACCATGAACATTGATTGAGTTGTGGAAAAATTGAAGAACATACTTGAAGGACAGTGAGAATTTAATAGAAAAATGGATTAAATAAAGGTTAATAGTGTGAGTTAAATATGTAAAGGTATGGTTTTTTATCATTATAGAAGTAATTTGTAGGCAGTTGAGTTGGTTAAGGTGATGGTCTCATCCCGATGGAAAAAATAATAATTCCTTTGTTCACTGAAATGAAATTTTCCAATATTTTCTTTACTTGTAAATCATCTATTATCTTTCTTCTCTTAGGTATACTATCTTGGTTACCCATTATTTTTAGTCACAGAGTTGTGATCTGTATGGCATATGATATCACCTCTTCTATATTACATCCTCTCTCTATGGATCAAAATCTGGCTCCAGATGGAGAGTGACCTTCAGGGCCAAAACATCACCAATGGGGGCCAAAGAGGAAAAAACAACACTTCATAAAAATAGATTGTCTCTGTGGGAACAGTATATCATTATGGATTACTAGTGAGATGAAAATTGTGGAAACTATAGATCTGTGTGTTATCTGGTGGCAAATGAATTAAGAAAATGAGGGTATCCAAGACACCACAAGCAGTGACTCATTTTCTTTTTCCCTGACTCAACAGCTTGTAAACATGACTTAGGACTCAAGCATCAATTTGTAAATTATCTTAGGCAATTTAATAGCAATATGAACTAAAGGGACTATAGAGATGGTGATGTGGAATGTTAGCATGACAGCAAGAAGTTCTTAAAAGGAAGAGTGACCAAGGAATTAGGACTTACTGGTATTTGAGCAAAATAAACTGTGTTCCAACTTTGAATCTCAGTAATTATAGGGCCTTCTGTGGATATTCTAAAGATGAACAGAATGCTTATTTGTAACTGCCACAGAAGATAGTAAAAAAATTCTAAGTCTTACAGAGCCTTAAGTTGCCTCTATATGCCCTTAGTCTGAAATATATTGAAAGAGGACATACATCTTGCACACAATTATTCTGGGAATTCTTTCAGTCATCAATTTTCCTATCTAAAATAAATACTTAAAAGTGAAGTAAGACTAAAACTGGCATTCTTAAACATTTTTGTATGTTGGAGTCCTTTGGAAGCTGGTGAACTCTGTAGGCCTTGTTTTGTTATAATGTTTATAAATATATAATAGAAAATTACAAGGAAAATAAAGTATTTTGAAGAAGTCATCAACATATTTTAAAATATATTCATAGGCATCTGTAAAATCTATTAATGAATCTTAGATTAAGAATCTCTGCTCTAAGACTACTCAGCTTAGATATTGCTGGTGAAAGGAAGGGAAGAAATGTAGAGCTAGATTCCCAGATTGATATTTTTGGAGTAATAACTTTAACCGAATTTACACTGGATGATAATGAGAGAGGAATCAGCTATGCTTCTTAGTAGAGCCTAATAATATTATTTTTAATAGTTTATTTTCCCAATTACATGTAATAACAATTTTCAACATGTTTTCCAGAATTATAAAATCCAAATTGTCTCCTTCTCTTCCCTTCTCCATGCCAGATGTGATAGGCAATTTGATCTGGGTTATACATGAATATTCATGAAAAACATATTTCCATATTGATCATTGCTGTGAGCAAATACTCATATAAAACCAAAATTGCAAAAAAAAAAAAACCACAAATAAACTAAAGTGAAAAATAGTATGCTTTGATCTGCATTCTAACTCTAACACATCTTTCTCTGGAGGTATAAAACATGCTTTGTTTAAAGACCTTCAAAATTGTCTTGAATCATCGTATTGCTCAAAATAGCTCTTGCACAGTTGATCACCACACAATATTGCTGTTACTGTGAACAGTGTTCTGGTTCTGCTTACTTCCTTCTGCATTAATTCATGTAGATCTTCCCACCTTTTTCTGATCCTAAATTGTCCTGCTTATCATTTCTTATAGAGCAGTAGTATTTCATCAAAACATATACCACAATTTGTTCAGTCATTCTCCAGTTGATGGACATCCCTTCAATTTCCAATTCTTTGCTGCCACAAAAAAACTGCTATAGAACCAGGAGAACATTATAAACAGTAACTGAAATACTGTGGAATGATGAAATGTGATAGACTTCACTACTAACAGCAATAAAATGATACAGGACAATTTTAGGGACTTATGAAAAAGAATGCTATTCACCTCCAGAGAAAGAACTCTTGGTGTTTTGGTTTTATAAGATTACTCACCTACAAAAATGAGTAATATGGAAATGTGTTTTGCTTGATAATATACATATAACCCAGGAAATAAAAAATAAAATATACTCAAAAAAGAGCTGCTATAAATATTTTTGTACAAATAAGTCATTCCCCACATTTTTTATCTCTTTGCCATACATACCAAGGAGAGGCATTACTGGATCAATGGGTATGCACAATTTAACACTCTTTTGGACATAGTTTCAAATTGCCCTACAGAAAGGTTGGATTAGTTCACAATGCCACTAAAAATGCATTAGTGTTCCAATTTCCCTTCATCCCCTTCAAAATTTAGCATTTTCCTTTAGTGTCATATTGGCCAGTCTGATAATCTGATAGGTGTGAGGTGGTACCTCAGAGTTGTTTCAATTTTCATTTCTCTAATCAATAATAGTTTAGAGTATTTATTCATATGATTATTGATAACTCTGATTTCTGCATCTGAAAACTGCTTGGTTATACCTTTGACCATTTGTCAGTTGGGGAATGACTTGTGTTTTTCTAAATTTAATTAAGATGTATTTGAGAAATGAGCTCTTTATCATAGAAATTTTCTGTAAATATTTTACCAGTATGTTTCCCTGCTAATATTGTTACATTATTTTTGTTTCAATAAGCTAGAGTTCTATATCTGTCTGAATATGGATATTATTCCTACTTTGTGCTAATTCCAATGAGAATAACCCCCTCATATTCCTTTCCATTGAATTGATTCTTTTTTACCACCTCATGTGAAATAGTTTAACCCTAACTTTCCCTTTTCTCTTTTCCCAGTATATTCCTCTTTCATATCCTTTTTATCATCTCATTATTTTCAATGTACTCCCAGCTCTCTGTTTTTATATGCTTCTATCCATTATCCTAATAATGATAAAGTTCTTAAATTCTTCTCTACTTTTAGGTCCTTAGTGCTTTAAATATTTTTCATTGTTCTAGAGATTAATTTATTAGACAAGGTATTGTTCATTGTCTAGAAAATTAAAACTTTTCTATATAGTAATTGTTTTGAGAAGTACATTCATTCAGAGATGGTTGGAGATAAGGATAGAGAGTTTATTATCTCTCTCTTATTCTAGAGTATTATGTTGCTCCTTTAAAGAGCCTCTTTAGAACAAAATGAATGACTCACTTAGGATTAGAAAGAATGGAGTGGGCACTTACATTGATAACATCAAAGCTCCATCAAAGAATATATTGCAAACACATATATAAATGATCTCTCAAAGAGAGAGCCTGGTGAAATCTGAGTTACAAAATAGTACAAAACTATTAAGTAGAGAACTAATGATTAAATAGTTTGTTGGACTTGGAGTCAACAAAACCCCAAAGAATTGAAATCCTGCTCACAACACTTGGGGCAACTAAGGGACACATATGATTAGAATTCTGAACTAAGAATCAGGAAGACTTGCCTTCCTGAGTTCAAATGTAGATTTAAATGCTGATTAACTATGTAACCCTGAGTAAGCCACTTAACCCTGTTTGCATCAGTTTCCTTGTCTATAAAATGAACTGGAGAAAAAAATGGGAAACCACTGCAGTATCTTTGTGAAGAAAATTCCAAATAGGGTAACTAAGAATCAGACACAAGAGAAAATGACTGAAGAATTCAAACACTTATTGGCTTTGGATCCTTGGGCAAATCATTAACCTCTTGGAGAAGACTATATGAGGATTCAGAACCCTGGTAAAGATGAGAATTATAAAAAAAATCACCTATATAACCCTAATCAGACCATGTGACTTGATATTAATTATAATCAAAATAAAGTATTTAGTGTTAATCCTAAATATGGGCCTAATTTATTGCAGTGGTAAAGTTATATTAAGTCATTACTGGGTTTTACTGTATGCTGAAAATATGCATCCTGTTATCAAGGATTTTTATTTATAAAACAAAACAAAAAACTGCAATAGTAGACCCATAATAGGTACAGGGATTCTTAACTCGAGGTCTATAGATTTAAAAAAAATATATTGAAAATAGTATTTCAAAGTACTTGGTTTTCTTTGTAAATACATATACTTTATTTTCTATTTTTAAAAACATACTGAAAATGGGTCCATGGGTCCAAGAGACAACCAAAGTGGTCTATGATCTCCCAGATCAGTAAGGGATGTTTCGCACATACCCCTAACTTTTTTTTTATTAGAAGTCATAGAAGGCAATTATGTCTACTCATTGTTTTTCTACACACCAAGGGATAAGTAAAACTTCATCTACATTAAGAAAAACTTCATCTATATATCGACCAAACCTCTAAAACTTTCCAACCCATTAACCAGGAATGAATGAATGTAAATACCTTTATCAAGTAATTAATATAAGCAAGGTATAATGTAAAGCTCTAGGAATGAAAAGAGAAAATAAAGGTTTCTGCTTTCATGGTGCTCACTCAGATTCTGAGAGAGAGAGAGAGAGACAGAAACAGAGACAGACGGACAGAGAGAACATATGCAGATTTCAGCTGAAATACATAGTTAAAGGCCCTATGGTTCTTAGGATTTAGTATCAAATCAGATAATATTGCATCCTCTTTGATGTTATTTGCACTGATAAAACCATTTTCAAGATATTGAGTTTTTTGACAGTGACAAAGACTAGACTTTAGGGATGACAATTTTCTTTTACAAGTCTTCGGTAGGCAGGGATGAAGAGGAGGTACTTAAAGAGACATTTGCTAGATTTCATCTTCACAAAAGTTGAATCTCTAGAAGATAAAGGCTGGTCTGGAAGGATTGTGTGTAATCTGGAGAAAGAGGGAATGATATTTCCCAGGGTTCCTAAGCTTAGCATCCTAAGCTGTCTCCAACAGGGACTGAGAGGAGCTATTAGTTGAAGTGAGGGCAATGATGTTATTTGCCTGGTATAATCTACAATCACTTCCTGACCCTCCACAGAGTGTTTTGCTATTAGGTCTGCTACTCTGTCATGTGGTAGAATCTGTTCACCCACCAACCTCATATCATACCTATTCCTCAATCATACACCCATCAGACATGCTCACTCATCAACCAATAAATATGTCTTTACCCTAACTATGCATAGCTTCTGTCTAGGCCTACTAAATAGTACTTCCTATAAGATTACTTGAAGAATTCTGGCTTGGCTGAATAGTTGTTCTGGAATAGTATTTCATTTTTTTAAATATTAGAACTACAGAAGAGCCCAATTCTCTGATTCTGGAAATGATGATTAATTAAGAAGCTTTCAGGAATACACAAGAAGAAATAAGTAATGTCCATGATTTTTAATTCCAAAAAATGAAGTTTTATTAGGAAACACAAAAACAATAAGATGCCATAAAATTAAGAATTATAGATACAGAGATAAAAAATATTTTAAGGACCTGATGACTTGGTAATTTAAATTTAAATTTCTTCTTTGCAACTACTGCTATCTTTGGATATTTTGTTATGGTTTCATAAAGGAAGATGAAAAGAAATTAGACTGATAGATTTTTATAGCAGCACATTCAGCATTTAGAGTTTCATGTCTATGATGATGGAAGAAATAGGGGGTAATAGTGTACCCAGATCCAAATCAAAGGAATTAAGTTTTCCACACTGGTTTCAGGTGCAGAAGCTAAAAGTAAGATTTCTTCAACAATCTTGACATATCAGTACTCTTGAGGAAATGATGTGTCTGGAGAAGAATAGGGATAATGAGCAGATATATGGAGGCCAGGGCATTTAGCAGCAAGAGGACCCACAACAGGCTGGGCGGCAGCAGGTAGTTCTGCAGCAGGTGGTCTGGCAGCAGGTGGGGCGGCAGCAAGGCTGGCAGCAGCTGGACACACAACAGCTGGGGCGGCAACAACTAGACTGACAGCAGGAAGGGCGGCAACAAGTTGGTTGGCAGCACACAGACTGGCAGCAAGTTGGTCTGCAGCAGGTTGGG
>NW_025369531.1:0-6730 GCF_016433145.1 Gracilinanus agilis | reverse complement strand
TGGGAAAATTATTTTTAAAGTGCCTTAATCCTATAAATTATAGATATCTAGTTTTAAAAATCTCTTTTTTAGCAAACACAAAGAGATAAAACATGAGCCTTTCCCTTTATCTTATCCTAACAATTCTAAGAGAAATGTGTCAACATTCATTAGAGATCAAATATGGGAGAATTATACCCTATACATTATATTATTATATTGCAACTACATTCTCATTGTGGCAAGAACTCTAGAAATCAAGGATGTTTATAAACTTTGATGTTTCAGAGTTGTTCCAGGCTGCTAGAAAGAAAGTTTTTTCTTTTAAATCCATGTTGTTGGTAGCTATACCCAGATTGACAGTTTGGTCAAAAGAAAAACTATTCAGGTGGCAGAATTCCCTAAGACATCTTATTTTGCCAATTATTTTGTCTGTGGAACATCTATACCAGTCCCATAAATCTTCTAAGATGTCATTCTGTAGAAGCCAAAGTTGAAGTTGCAGTGAGGCAGGTTAAAGCTTACTTTAAAGCATAACTTCCAAACAATTAGATTCCAAAGTGAAATCATTATTTCTTATCCAGCTTCTCTCCTGGATTTCATTTCTAGAAACATCATTCTGCAAGATGAAATCAACTCTGAAACTCTGAAACTCTCAACTCCTTGTGCTCCTTATGTCCCTCTTTCACTCTGGTTTAAAAGAATTCTGGGGGAGAGTAGACACCTGAGAACTTTTCCCAGATCCTTCTTTTGAGAAAGACTTCCAGGAAATTGACTTCATTTTTTCCCACCTGACTGTTTTCCTGGATTTCACAATCTCCCCCTTATCATTCTGCAAAATAACATCAACTCTGAAAAATCACACCTCCTCAGATTATTTCTCAACTGGGGCTACAAGACTAAAGCCTTGGTTCCAAGCTGGGTTAATTTCCCATATTCCCTTTTTGGCTTATTTTTATGAATTGCCTTCCCCTCCACATTGTTGACTTTGACTCAAATCAACTCTACTTTCAGAGATAATTCGTTGCTTCTAATGGAGTCATTTTAAGTAGATATGATCAGGTATGTTGTAGAAGGAATTTTTGTTCAGATATTCAGTCTGAAACAGATGTTTTCTGTGGCCTGTCATTACCTCCAAACACTATGTTCTCAAAATATGTTCAAGAAACAACAAAAGGGTTTGTAGTAATGAAGGACTGTGTAGGAAGAAGTAAAGAATAAGCCAGTACGGAAGGGGAAGGAAGGGGGTAAAAAACAGAATCCAGACTCAACATAAGCAAATTGCATTGAGTGGTAAACACAATACTATGCCAAAATATATCCAGCCAGGATTGCATCCAACTAAGGTTAACTTAACTGAGGTTATAATTTGGTGTTGGGTTCCCAATTCTAGAGGGAAAACAAAAAGCAAACAAGAAAAGGCGAAATGCCAGGAGAAAAAAAAACCAGACAGGCTGACCTTCAACCAAAATGTTATTAAGTTTTCTACCTCTGTAGGGAAATCTGGTTAATAGCCTAGAATGTATGAGAAAGGCCAACCTAGCTGACAGGCAGGAGTTAGTAAGATGCTGCATCTGCTTCCAGCCAAGGTTCCAAGCATGATAATTAAGCCCTTTCAACCTAATCTTGATGTATGAAGTAAATGGGCTCTTAGAAAGCATATCACTAAATTTTATGCTATTTGCAAATTCTTTGAATCCTTCTTGCTGCAACTAAGGATATAGTAAAGTATGTTACACAATGATATTCTTATGTTTTCTCTGTGTGTGTTTTTTTAACCAGGAAGAAAGGAAATAAGAATTTATTAAGCACTTACCATATGCAATGAACTGTGCTGTACAAATATCTCATTTAATTATTGTATCAATCTTGACAGATTGGTATTATGATTATTCCTATTTTCCAGTTGAAAAAATTGAGGTGAACAGAGGTTGCAACTTGCCCAGGGTTACAGAGCAAAGCAATGTGTGGAGTGATATTTGTACTTGTCTTCCTGATTCTACATCCAGAGCTTTATACCTCATGCAAGCAAATGTCCATATTTCTGGCATGTAACAAAATATTTCCTAAATATATGGGACTATATGAGAGTTCAAATATTCTATAAATTAGATTCACCTCAAAAGTCAAATTCTTACCCAAAGACTGTAAAGTAAAAGCAAAAGGTCACGATAAAACATAAACACAAAAGTAAAATGAGTAGAAGTTGGTTATTCCAGTCATTTGGGCAAGTTTATAAAAAAAGACAAAGAATGAGATGCAATGTAGGAATATGGATACATTAATAATGTGATGGACATGGGAAATAGCAAATAGAACAATTTGGCTTGACCCTAAATTATATGCAAGAGGAAAATATGCAATAATATTGGAAAAATCTAATGACTTAAGGGTTAAGATATAGTTCAGAATTAAAATGTCTGCTGGCAAAATTTACATTTTATCTTGGTAGCAACAGTCTTACTAGAGTTTTTTGAGCAAGAAAGAAACATGACATATCAAGTTGGAAAGACATGTAGAGAATGTATTAGAGAGGGGAGAAACTTAAGGAAGGAAGTTCATTTAGCATATTATTAAAGACAGGTTATAAGGCTCTTCATTTGAGTAGTGACTGTGTGAATGGGGGAAAAGAGGCAGATGTAAGATATGTTATAGAGATAGAACAGACAAAATTAGGAAATAGATTGGAAGTAGAAGGGGAGTGATAAGTATAGAAGATGATTCTGAGGTCATGAGCCTGATTGACCATTAGGATTATGGTGCTGTTGGCAGAAACAGGAAAGTTATAAAGTGAAATAGCCTTGTGGTGAAAGATGGAGTTGTTTTAGAGAAGCTAAGTTTGAGGTGACTAGAGAGCATGCACTTGAAAGTGCCCACTAAATAATTAATTGGTGATATGGAATTGGTGCTCAGAAAAGATGAACAGAAATATAGATCTGAAAGGCATTTGCATTGAGATGATAATTAAACACATGGGTTTTGATGAGATCATCATAGGTGAGGGCATAGAGAAAAAAAGTAGATGGTCTAGGAAAGAGATTTTGGGAACATTCACAGTTAGTAGGCATGACAAGGATGATGATTCAACCGTGGAAGCTAGGAAAGAGCAGCTAAACAGGTAAAGGACCAAAAGAGAACTGTCATGAAAATTCAGGCCAATATCTTTTGACAGGTCCTATCAGTTCTAACTTCTTCACATCTTTTCTTTATACTCCCTTTTCTCTTTTGATATAGCTACCACTCTGGGTCACACCCTCATTATCTCATATCTCATCTACTACAGCAGTCTATCAGTGGATATATCTGAGACAAATTCATCTTCCATTCAGCTGTCAAAATGATTTTCCTAAAATATGTGTCTGGTCATGTTTTCAGGGCAGTTAGGTAGTGATGTGCACAGAGTGACTGATCTGACACTAGTTTTATAATCCTGGGCAAGTCATTTAACCTTGTTTGCCTCATTGGTGTATGAGTTTGCTCATCTATAAAATGAATTAGAGAAGGAAATGTCAAATCATTACAGTATTTTTGCCAAGAAAACCCCAAATAGGGTCATGAAGATTCAGACATGACTAAAAGGACTGAACAATAAAATTGTCTTCCCCACTTTACCTCTATTCAGTTAACTCATGATTTGAATATAAAATTCTCTGTTTGGCTTTTTTCTCAGCAATTTCTTTATTTAGTTTAAATTGCTTTGTTTGTTACATTAAAATAGAATTAACTCCCTTCTCTCCCTACCGTGAAAGAAAACAACATTTGACAAAAAGATATATGTATATATAAAACTGTAACAATTATTTCTGTTAATCTGTTCTTTCTCTTGAGATAGCCATGCACAGGTAATTCTTCAAACAATATTTCTCTTGCTAAATATAATGTAGCAATAATGCCATTTCATTCTTCATAGTTTCATGTAGGTCTTTGTATATTTTTCTAAATTCTGCTTATCATTTCTAACCATGCAGAAATATTCCATCTCAATCATATGCCACAACTTGCTTAGCTATTCCTTAACTGATGGGTAACCCCTCAATTTCCAGTCCTTTGTCACTACAAAGAGAGCTGCTATAAATATTTTAGAACATGTTTGACTTTACCTTGACTCCTTACTGTTCTGCAAAGTCCCATCTCCTTTACTTCAGGCATTTTCATTAATGATTTTTTATCCTGGAAGGCTCTCCTTCCTCATCTCCACCTCTTGGTTTTTTTTTTTTTTTTTTTGCTTCTTTCAAGTCCTTGCTAAAAATCCCATGTTTTTCAAAAAATCTTCCCTTTCTTCCTTATATTAGCATTAGTGCTATCCCCTCCCATTGTACTATACAATTATTTGCATTTTATCTCCTCCAATTCAATCATGACCTTCTTGAAAACAGAAACTGTTATTGTCTGCCTTTGTATTTGAGTACTAAGGAAAGTGCCTAACACACAGTTAATGCTTTAAAATGCTTGTTAACTTGAGTTGACAGAGTCAAGTATAGATAGTTTTTTCTGAGTTTTTGACTGCAAAAGGCAGGTGAGATGTAGGACCTCCTGATTTCCTTCAAGCTTCTCCTGAAGTCCCGCCTTTTGCCAGAAGCCTTTCCCAGTCCCTAAATCTTCTGAGATTATTCCTCAATTTATTCTGTATATACATATATATCATTATATATGTTTATGTGTATGTGGGTGTGTTTTTATACATAGCAACAAAGAAGTTTTGGCCTTCTCTTCCCAAATCAATGCCAACCTCCTTGAGAGCAGGGATCCCCCTACCTCTTTTCTTTGAATCCCCAGTTCCTAGCACTGTGCCTTGCACATATTAAGGATTTAATAAATGCTGGTTGACTGCCTGACTATCTAAGGGGACAGTAGGATTAAGTAATAGTTTTTCTTCAGCACTTTCACTATGACACTCATTCTGGTCATCATTCGTCCCTTCCCTCCATTCAAAGTCTAAGTCTGTGGCCTAGTCCTAGTGGGTTCTGATAGTGCTTTGATAGAGCTCTGATATTATTTTTCTGAGAATCAGGCCTCCTCATTATTTCCTGGCCACCATTTCTAATTGCTCTCATCTTCCAACTCTATTACAATTACAATTCCTTCATGTCAGGAACTATTAACTTGTTTTCATATACCCAGAGCTCAAATATCTATCTAGTTAAAAACTGACAAGAACTTGACAAACATCTTTATAGCCAGCAGAGAAGAACTCAATATATGGAAAATAATTAAAGGTTAGAGAAGGGATGTGTGAGGGAGCTTAATAATTGAAGTGGAAAAGGGAAAGTGTTTTCGGCATGGAGGACAAGCAGAGAAAATGACCAGAACTGAAAGATGCAATGTCTTGTTCTTTGAAGATGTGGGAGGCCAGGGTAAACAAATCAAAAAGTACTTAGTAGGGAGTAAGATTTAAGAAGACTGGAAAATAGAAGGGAATCTTATGAATGCCAAAACAGAGCATTTTATCTTTGATCCAGGAGGCAATAGAGAGCCACTGGAGTTTATTGAGGGTATAAGGGGTATAACATAATCAAAGTTGTGCTCTAGGAAAATTACTTTAATGACTTAATGGAGATGGACTGAAGATGGGAGAAGCTTGAGGAAGGCATGACCACCAAAAAACCATTGTGATGATTCAGGCATTAGATGATGAGGGTTTGCAATAGAGCAGTAGCAATACGAAGGGAGGGAAGGGAGCATATACAAAAGATATAGCAAAGATGAAATCAATAGACCTTGGCCACAGATTGGATTTGGAAAGGTGAGAGACAGTGTGGAACTAGGAGGGTAGTGTTACCTTCTACTGTAATGTAAAGTAAGGTAGGGAAATTAGGAGTGAGAGGTTTAAAGGGAAAGATAATATGTTTTGTTTTAGATTGTTTGTTCTATTCTGCTAATAGATCTGTGGATCACTCTTCTTATTTCCAAGTCTGAGAAATGTGTGGTTTCCTTGAAAATGCAGCCCAAACACCAATTTCTTCTTGAAGCCTTTTCTGATTCCCCCACATCTACTAATGCCACACCTCTCAAAAACTAATATATATTCATTTTGTACATGTATTTTACTCTTACATGTGTACATACTGTATTCATTCAAATTGAAATTGAGAAAAGAGATTCACTTATTTACTTTGTATTCTCAGCACTTAGCACAGTGCCTAATGTATAACAAGGGCTTAATAAACAATTTTTAAATTTCTTTCTTGTTTTAATGAATTGAATAGAATAGAGATACAAACTAATAACCAAGGTAGTGGAGATGATTGCTGTAAAAGGGAATTTCAGAGTTTTGAGAATTTTTAGAGTTCTGAGATATTGCAGAGTGAGAAATCTTAAGTAGTTGTGAGAACACAACATATTTTCCATCTGATTGTTGCCTTCCTTTTTATTATTCAAGATATACTGAGGGTTAGGATTTAGGACACACGCAAGCAAAATTTTCCTTTATCCTGCCCTGGAGCCTTGAGCTTCTGGTTGTTGAGATTCGTGATACATAGCATTCCGAGGGCCACATTTCTCACCTGGCTACATTACTTAGGGACTCCTCTTACTGACTTATAAACAATATCAGGGAGCTTATTATTGGGACAACCTCATAATTCTATAAGGTCTATTAGCCTTGGCATTCTGTTTCATCACTATCTCTGGTTAGAGGATGGAGCCATGAACTCCAAACCTCTATTTAACAAGAGAAAAGAGTTCAGATATCCCTTCTTAAGTCAATTGCCTGCTCTGCTTAGAGGAGGAGGAAGAGGAGGAGGAGAGGAGG
>NW_025369530.1:0-1069 GCF_016433145.1 Gracilinanus agilis | reverse complement strand
ACTGACTCCTAGACAGACAGTAAAGGTTTAAAAGAAGGAAAAAAAAAACCCAAAAACTGTGCTAGCAAAAAGATATAGGAGAGACAATCTAAGAATTATTGATTAAAAAAAAAAGGATAGACATCCTATTACAAGAACTATCAAACCACCCTGATATTCTTGAACAAGAGGGTAAAATAGGAATCAAAAGGATCCTCACATCATCTCCTATAATAAATTCCTAATACAAAAATTCCTAGTCTGAGAAGAAGCTACTGAAAGCAGCCAGAAAGAAATAATTGCAATAACTGATGGAACTGATGGACTCTGAATCCAGGTCAAAGAACATTTTTTTCACTTAAAACATTTTTTGGTTTGTTTCTTTGAGTTTAGTTCCACAGAAGGCTCAATATGGAAAAATGTTTTATAGGATTGTACATGTAAAATCTCTATCAGATGGCTTACAATCTCTCAGGTATGGGGGAGAAGATCCAAGACTCAATTTTTTTTTAAGGGCTGAATATTCTTTTTACACATGATTGTTGTGAAAAAATAAAATAGGAAATGACGGAAGAGGTTTTATATTCAGTGGTGAACAACATCCTTTTTTTTTTTTTTTTTTCCCCAAACCCTTAACTTCTGTGTATTGACTCATAGGTGGAAGAGTGGTAAGGGTAGGCAATGGGGTCAAGTGACTCGCCCAGGGTCACACAGCTGGGAAGTGGCTGAGGCCTGATTTGAACCCAGGACCTCCTGTCTCTAGGCCTGACTCTCCATCCACTGAACTCCCCAGCTGCCCCCATCAACATCCTTTTTTATCAAAGTATTTTTAAATTTTTATTTTACTTTATTTTTATTTTTTAATTTAATTTGAAGTACTTTTTCATGCTTGCATGATTCATGGTAAAGAACAGTCTTTGTGGAAGGAAGGGCTTACAGGAAGGGCTTGACCTTGAGCTCCTACTTCCCTCTACACTGGACACACCATGCTGGAGATCAGATTCAGGGCCTCCAATTCTCTAGCAAAGAGCTTTTGCTGTAGCTCAGACTTCATAGACTTTCCCACAGAGGAGCCCTCATTAAACACCCC
>NW_025369529.1:0-6523 GCF_016433145.1 Gracilinanus agilis | reverse complement strand
ACACACACACACACACACACACACACACACACACACACACACACACACAAATAAATAATTTTTTTCTTTATCCTTTGATTTTTGCCCATGTGATAGCATATTAGAACATCAAAAATAATCCATCTATGTAAATAATGTGAGTGTTTTCAAACTCAAGAAATTCAATGGTCACTACCAGAACTTTTTTTAAAAATATTTTTTACATTAAAATATATAGCAGCTATTAGGAAGAGACTGGGACCCTTATAGATTCACAGAGGGGTTTGAATGGGAGACATATCAAAAGCAGTATGAAAAAAACAACAACAGTATATAGTAATTGACTGGGAAATGCATGTCAGCAGGGAAGTTTAATCTTAAAGGCATATGACCATGTGACTAGCAAGATGGTGGAACAGTTGTTTCCTTGCAAATTTGCAAACCCCAAAAAGGGATTGTTTGTCATATATAGAGTAACTTAAGCTGAGTCAGTAAGATAAGATAGTAAAATGCACTAGATAAACACGCTCATTAAATGATACTGGAGAAGTCAAATGTCTCTAGTTCCTTCTCAGTGTTCACTCTCTATCCCCAATCCATTTCATGCTTTAGAAGTAGTGAGTAGAAACCATTCCAATGACTTATGATTGAGAGTCCGTCTACTTGAATCTGTGCTGTAGGGTCTAAACCTCTGATGCTCTCTTCCCCCAATAAGTCTCATAGAAGATATTTAAAAAAATGATCACACTTCAGGAAATATAAGAACACTTCTCAGGAAGGACTTTTGAATAGAGATAGTAAAAACAGAGCTACCAAAGTCCTAGATCACTGTCACATTTAAAATAAAACTCATTGGAACACCAAGGACTATAGTAGGATTTGTTTTCCCTCAATTCAATGACATACATTTCGTACATAGGCAAGAGAAAGATCTTCATACATGAAGGAATGCTATTTAAAATAATGGAAACATACTTTGCAATTATAAGAAATAGAAGGAAAGACTATAATAAGATATTCTAAAAAGCAAAGAATATCCATCTGGAATATAAAAAATAATATTCTGATAAGTTGAGATAATAATCAATGAAGAAACACAAAAAACAAAAAATTCTCAATATCCTAGAAAAGAATAAATAAATTAGTTCACTCATGTTTATAGATTAGTGTGTATATGAATTTATGTGTTAGAGAGGGTGACATAGAGGAAAGAAAAGAGAGAAGAAAGAACATATAGGATTATGAAAGATCAAAAAAACTTGAGGCTAAAATTTTAAAATAAACTGGAAAAATTGGACGATTGAAGGTAGGAAGGACTCTTCAATGATATGTTCTGCTAGAGGAATGATGTAGTGGGAATTTTCATAAATTGAGAGATATGTAAGAGGCATAAGTTTAAAAGTAGGTGTGTAAGCAGCCTAGGAAAAGCCTTAGCTGGAGCTCATGGACATTCTGAATGGAATGCAGGAAGGAGGAAGTGGCTTGTGCCTGAGAAGGACTCCATGGTGGTTGGCACAAACTGTTGCTGACCCTGGGAGATCTCAGAGGTAGGGGAGTTGTTTCCAGATTCCCTGGGATACTGAGAGTGTTGAAGGCTTACAACAGAGGACATCAGACCTGCAGAGCAGCACCGAGTAGGGAAGTGGTTTGTGATTTGGTGGACAGCACTGCAAACTATTTCTCCCTACTTGGATACTTTGGATTGCCTGTTCTAGTGGAGTTGACTCCTGGAATGCTGAAACCATCCCTGGATTAGCTGTGAGATCCCAAGTAAAGCCACCCTCAGGTCCTCAGCTAAGCTGACCAAATCTGGCTGGAACCAGGTTGGGAGGAATTTTTCCCTTGTGACTCCAGTACAGCTTTCTTTGGGCCCTGTCTTGCTTAGACCATAAGAGAGTGTAATCAAGTCCTTTCCCTGCCCCTGTGGTTTGCTCTTAGCTTTTAGGTGTAGTAAACCCTATTCCCATCCTTAATCTTAGTTTGCCTTTGATTAAATGTGTAGCCTTAACTTATAAACTCTTGCCTTTACTTTGCTGGTTTCCATAGGCCTAGTCTTGGTGCTTCAGAGTGGCAGTTGGACCTCACAGCCAATTCAGTAACAGACACCCCTTTGCTGTTAAACTTTAGTCCCTACTTGTGGGCCTCTTCCTGTCATTCCTCTCTCTCACACCCACCTGGACCCATATTTACTGTTCAAGGCACCTTTCCCTGGTTTCTCCCTTAACAGATAGGAGGTTAGTAAAAAAAGAGAGAGAATGAATCATTTCCACTATGTCCATAAATGAACATTACAAAATTTTTATCTCTCAACAAGAATGGGAGTTGTAATAGAAAAGAATGAAAACCATGGAAGGAAAAGGCTGTAATTTGTGGAATAAGGAGAAGGAAGTCTTGTCTCAAAAGTACTTTCTAAAAAAGAAATCTTTATAAATTTCATTTGAATAAATTTTAGTCTGAAATCATAATCAAAATATTCATTTATTATAACTGACTCGATTAAAAATCTGTCTTCTTTAGTATTATGTTCTAACTTCCTGGAACGACTCATATCTTGACTTGTCTACAGAAACACAGCAACCAATCGTAACTTTCTAAGTGGAAACTTTAAAAGGAAAGCATTGTAGAGTTTGGAATAAAAGCTAACATTGAAATTACTAAAGAAAGGCATCAATGCCACTAAAGAAATCCCCATGGAAAAGGAAATAGATGTTTATTATTTGATATTGGAATCTTATGATTTATTTTGAACTGTTGGAATTTTACACATTGAGATAGAGCCTGTTCTAAGGAAAATCTTCCAGAGTTTCATCATAACACCACAACAACCTAAGTCCTTAAGAGAATCTAGTTCTCACAATCTGGGGATGGTATGTGGGGACAGAATCATAGAGCATACTTTGTACTAGGAAGGGAGGGGTATCATGGTCAAATCAGGGGACAGACTAGATTCTATTACTCAAGGCATAGAGTGACTCCACGATGAAAATTTTCAATCTATTATATAAAATTTCCTTCAAAAATTGATATTCCAAAGAATTAAATGGGAGAAATTAGGATTATGAGACTATATCTACAAATATGATGACATTGAAATGGGAAAGTACAACTTTTGTACTATAGGAATGTTATATTCATGAAGGACATAGAGTACGAAGAAGTGCCAAGAAAGGTATATTCCTTCATCTGAACACCATATTTCACAGTAATGGTAAAGAAATAATGAGAACAAAACAAAATTTAAAAAAAAATTGGAAAGGGGCCCTACAACAGAATATTACTTGAAATAAAGTGTTAGAAAAATCTTGCACTACACTCTTAACTAGATAGGGAATGAAATGCTCAAAAGAGGGGAAGATAAGTGAATCAATTGATCAATAAACACTTGTTAAATACTTACTATGTTCTGGACACTGTTAAGTGCTAGAGATACAAAAAGAAGCAAAAGGCAATTCCTGCTTTCAAGGACTTTACAGTCTCATTCAGGAGTCAAAATGTAGATGAATATATACAAAGAAAGGTATAAAGAGGATAGCAAGAACATAATGGAGAAAAGAAATTAGAATTAAGAGGAGTTAGGAAAGACTCCTTGTAGAATATAAGATTTTAATTCGATCTTAGAGGAAGACAAAGAAATCAGTAGGTAAAGAATTCAAGTACACAAGGTAGTCAGAGAAAATTACCTAGCTGTTTGAAGGGTTAAATTTTGGGGGTAGAAATTTGAACAAAAGCTAGCATACAGTTTATTAAATGCAAAACATTTAGTTTATTATTAGGAAATAAGAATAGGAAATAGGAAGGATGAAAGTGAAAGTAATCTTACAATAGCTTGTAACTAGTTATACCCCAGATCCCAATCCTAACAAAATTTCTCTAAAAAACCCTAAATCTGTCTGTCTCAGAGAGCAGTATCTCACCTGCTGTCCTACTCTCACTACCTAATAATAACCACTATCTACCTTATCTACACAGGTTATAAATAATTAATAAGACTATTAAGGCCTTAATTCCATTCTCTGTCTCCAACCAGAGAGAATGCTAGCCACACACCCTCTCCCCAGGAGACCCAGAGACCAAAAACCCTCTGCAAGTCTCTCCAACTGACTATCTCCCCTCGTCCACTCCATTCTAACTGTCACTAACTGATAAGTGGCACACAGTGTCTCTTACTGAAAAATATTATTGCTCCTTTTCCTCTTAAATATAAAAAAGGAGAAATTAATAAAAACTCTCTTAACAGCTTAGAGGTAGATTATTATTTTTTTTTTGGAAGAGCTAGGAGCTGTGTCATTTGAATGAAGAGAAAATAGAAGGAAAAAGGATGTACAAAGCCTGGAAAGGAATCTAGATTATGAAGGATTTGATTGCAAAAAGAGCATTTTCTATTTGATCCTGGAGGCAGTCCTGAATCACTGGAGTTTATTAAGTATGGGGGTAACGTGGTCATACTGTGTTTTAGGAAAATCACATTGCTGATTTGAGGATGATTTGGAATGTGAAGAGACTTGAGACAGGCAGACCCCATCAGTAGATTATTATAATAGCCCAGACATGGAGTGATGAGCCCTGCACCAGTAGCGGCAGTGTAAGAGGCAAAAAGGGTGCATATTTGAGAGATGCTGCAAAAGTGAAATCAATGGATTTTGGAAATAGGTGGGACATGGAGAGGAGGGTGAGAGATAATTAGATATCCAGGATGACTTCAAGTTGAAAGTCTGAGGAACTAGAAGAAAAATGTTGCCTTCAATAGTAATAGGGAAGATAAGAGATAAATATTATTTAATGGGGAAACAATGACTTCAATTTTGCATGTAGATAGGTAGATGGACAGATATATTAGTTTACAATTTAACTCTCTTCAAAGAATTCAAAGATAAGGCAAGTAAATGACAATGGGAAGAAAACTGATAGGGATAGAATAATATAAAAGTAGGTTAATCAAAACCATTTTCAGGGACAAAGAGCTCATGTAAAAGGGGAAGGTTATAAAATCAATACAAAATCAATAAATGTAGAATAATACATGGAAGTATAGTCACCCTACTTCTGAATAGATTTTAAAGTCTAATGACACAAAAGAAAATGGAAGAAAAGGAAACCAAAAAAAATCTCATATATTTGAGGAACACCTGTCAAAAGAAAGGCTCATTTGTATAGGATAAAAATGAGTGATTAGAACAAAGACTGCTGAAATGAATAAAAAAAGAATAAAAGGCATTACAATTCCATTATCATATGAATCAATTAAAAATTCACATTATGAAGAGAAAAACAAGAACTTTATATTTCAAGGAGCTATAAACTGGAATAATATCATTGTGAATGGTATACATGGCAAAATGAATAGCATTTAAATAATGAAAGGAGATGTTAGCTCATTTTCAAAGGTAGAGAACGCATCACAATAGTCAAAGGAGACTAATGTGTCTTCAGAATTGGATAAATATAATAGAAAAAGTAAAGATAAAAGAAACTAGAATTAGACAAACTTACAGAAGTTATATCTGAACGACATGGCTTCCAATTAATGATAACATTAGGAACAGTGATAGCTTTATCAAAATTTACTAAAGCATAGAAAGATTATGAATAAATTTAAAATATACATACTTGATATGTTTTGTCAATCATAACACAATTAAATAGTAATTAATTAATAGATTATACAAGATATATTGTAAACAGAGAATTATGATCTGAATAATCAATTAGTGAAATAATAAATCATACAATCAAATAATTATGTAGAAGAGAATAAGCATGATTAATAAAGTATATCAGAATTTCCTAAATGCACTGAATAAAATCCTGAGATGGAAAAAATAAATATCTCCAAAATAATATATTAACAAAAAAGAGATAATAATCCAAAAAGATAATAAAATTCAAAAGAGACTCAAAAGAGAAAATCTTATAAATAAAGGAGAAATATATAAAATAGGAAAAATAACAGAAGTGAGAACAAAATTAAAATCTACTCCTTTGAAAATGCTAACAGAGTGGACAAACTTTAGCTAATGTGGCTAAAAATGGACAAAACTTCTAAAATTAAAACAATGAGCTAGATACAATCAGAACTGAGAAAGAGAAATAGTCTTGAAGATAATTAAGGAGAAATTGAAATTTATCATATTGCAAAACAATTTTCACTGATTGGTGGTAGTACTAATATTTATCAACATGTCCAAAGAGTAATGTTTAGAACTGCCTCTCTTTTCCTCCTTTGCAATGGAATTCCACAAATTAATTGGCTATTGTTTCTTTGATGTAGCTTTTTCCACCCCACCTACAAAATCAGGTAAACTCAATCTCTTCATCTTTTCTCTCTGAGAGAGCTTTCCCTAAAAGAAAAACAATAATAATAACATCAACAAACAATGTTATTTTCTACACATCAATGACTGATTTTCTTCCACAGCTTCCTAATCACCTAAAGGCACAAAAAATGCCAGCCACATGAAGTCTGAGACCTTCCTTCACCATCTCATACCCTGATTTCTAAAGCCAACTCCAGAGAAGCCAAGTTTCATTGTAAACTGTATATATA
>NW_025369528.1:0-6841 GCF_016433145.1 Gracilinanus agilis | reverse complement strand
TTTTCTTTCTCCTGCCTTAACAATCCTAAGCCACCAACACCACTCAGGACCCCAAAACCAAATAGGGGGTTAGCTCCCTATATGATGGCGCCTAACGTGAGGGCTTTCTGAGCAGTGCGAATACCTTTTCCCCCCAAGCCAACGCGCTTCCCAAATTCAGGTGGCTAGGAGACTCATCCCCCGGTTTAGCTGCTGGCTCACGGAGAGAACGTGAGGGATTAGAGGTGAGTAACTTTTATCTTTATAACTTAAGACAAACAGAACACCATGGGGCACAGTGAATCAAAGGAAAGAACTCTTTATTGCTATAACTAATCATACCCTCAGCAAATGGGGAGCAAAAATTAGTAATGAACAGCTCACTAAATTTCTTGATCTTATTAAAAATTGTAGCCCATGGATTCCCTTAGAATTCTGGCAAAAAGTTGGCAATGATTTGAAAACTTATTGTGTTGAGTATGGACTAGAACAAGTGCCAGTAAAAATTTCGTATCCTGAAAAAACAACTTTGTTATCTGGTCAGAATGCAGAGAATGAAATCTTTAAGGTTTCAGTGTTAGAATCAGAGGAGGAGGAAAAAGCTCATAGTAAATCAAAACAGAGCTTTAAAATTCGAATGAAAAAGTCACTAGCAGAGGGCCTTCCCCCACCTAAAAACCTCTCTTTCAAAGAGGAAAGAGAGATAACAACAGAGGAGCCTCTGCCACTTGGAGCTCCAATTCCGCAGCTCCAGCCCCAGAATATAGGGTTTAAAGGAGCAATAAAAAATGCTCGGAAGGACAGAGACACGTCGTTCTGTTTCCCAGTTATTTTTAGAGCAGATGAATTGGATGATGATGAAGAAGTAGCTCCTACATGGGAGCCTCTTCCCTACAAAGTGTTAAAAGAAATTAAGACAGCTTGTGCTTCATATGGTCCTGCTTCTCCATACACTTTAACTTTGGTGAAAACTTTAGAAGGGCTTTGGGTCACCCCCTTTGATTGGAATCATATAGCAAGATATTCCCTTTCTGCAGGGGACTACCTCTTTTGGAAATCAGAATTTGATGGATTGGCAAAACGGAAGGCAGCCATTAATAAGAAACAGGGCATCAGAGTTACTAAAGAAATGTTACTTGGAATAGATGAATGGGAATTACATGCTGATCAGATTAATTTACCTAGAGAAGCTCTAATTCAGTGTACAAAGTGTGCCTTAGAGGCATGGAAAAGGGTCCCAGCAACTAAGAAACTGTCCACAGGTTTGGCTGAGATTAGACAAGGCCCAGAGGAAATATATACAGAATTTATAAAAAGATTAAATCAGGAGGTAAAAAAATATACAAATGATGAAAACTCAGATAATGGTCAGAAAGTTTGCCTATGACAATGCCAATAATATGTGTCAGAGCATGCTTCAAAATGTTAAAGAATCTGGGACTATTAGTGACTATGTGAAAGCTTGTGAGGACTTTACTCCAGCATATATGCAGGGTATAGTCATCGCGGCGGCCCTGAAAGGAAAAACATATTCTGAAATGATTAAGGGCTCAAAGGCTGTAAAAGGCTCTTGTTCCAATGCCCCTAACTCTTTGTGTCCCAGATGTGAGAAAGGTTACCACTGGAGGAAAAGTTGTAATTCCAAATTCCATCGAAATGGTTACAGATTACCTGAGAAGAGATTTCAGGGAAGATGGAAAGGAGGCCAACTACCGGCCCCACCAATGACTAAATTTAATCCAAGAATTCATCCTAGTTTAGCCAGTTCCTTGCTAGAGTTAATCAATTTTCTGAATAATAAACTTTCTTTTTTCTCCAGATTTCTTTAGTCACATAAGATGTGATTTATTGATCTTTGATAGGATGTCTTATATTTGTTAGAGTATGTGTGAAATGCCCGGGAAATGTCTTTGAACAGTCTGTGTGTCTATATGTTGTGTTTATGTGTCTATAATCTGTTGGTAATGGTTTTGTTTGTCTGTGATCACAATGGAATTTTGGAGAAAATAAATCTCTCTCTTTCTCATTCATTCCGGAGGAATGGGAAAGACAGGCAGAGGAGTTTGAAAAATTCAGAAAAATAACATCTCCAATGGATTTCTGAGTGTTTTAAACTCTAAAAGAATTTAATTGATTAAAAGAAATCATATTCTCTACTCTCATTAAGGCGAGAATCAACAAGATAATTTGTCTACATTTCTTCTTCCATTTCTTACTGGCCATAAGAAAGGGAACAAAGAAATAGTAAGACAATAACAGGGGACAGATTTGATCCCACCACCAAATTCTATCAACAGGTTAAATACTGAGATATATATTTAATCAAATTTAACAAGGATTCTAAATGCAATCTAAAAAAAATTTTATTCAGACAGAAAAGGAAGTGATTCTGAACTGTGTACTGAGGTTCAGAAGTGCAATTTAAAACTTTCTTAGCTAATCAGAATCATCAATGCACCTAAATGCTTAACTGAGAGTGGTAAAAACCTTTTGGACTACCACAAGTTTAATCTACCATTAATCACACTGAAGTTAGTGAAAATCTTAACATAAATTATTAGAACAATGCCATTGACTTATATTTTGTAATTAGACCCCTTTAAACAGAGAATGGTTCATGAGAAAAATTTAAGCCAAAATTGAATCATCCATGCTGCCTCAGTTCAGCAAAAAATAATTTTGGCAAGTCACAAAACATAGCTCCTTTTTCTCAAAACTCACAGCCCTTTCTCTAATTCTTTAGGATGCATGTTTGCTAAGAATTTGAATAGATACTGATGGTATAGTATAAATCTATTGACTAACAGTTAGAAAATGGAATTTCAGTTAATTTTAAATATGCACAAACTTTATATTGAAGAAGTTATCTATTAAGACTTGCAGTGTATAAAATATAGTTTTAAATAATCAAATTTGCCAAAAATGCTTATCAAACTGAATTTGAGGATTGCAAAATAGAAGGGTAAAGCTTATAAGGATACTAGTTCATGATTTTAAAGAAATATTTAATCAGGTATATAGATTTGTCCTAAGGTATAGCGAGGCCAGACTATAGTTTTTATTCTTCTTTAAGCAGAGGTCTGAAAGAATAAATAGTATATATTTATAGGAAACATTGTTAAGAAGTTTTAATCAGGGACAATTTGGACGTAGTGAAGTTTAAATTAATATTCATTTGGAAGTGATAAATCATCAATGTTTTAAAATAATCATGCAAATTTTATAAATGCAGTAACTAAAGAGTTAAAGAGCACAGCCTCTTGAAAAGCGGCTGCAGCCTTGGACATGTTTTAAAAGTAATTTAACCCCTTCTACACATAGGAGGGAGAGGCTTTGACTATAAATATTTGCAGCAACAGTTTTTACTAACTCAAACTCAGTAAAGGGAAACAATAAGAAGCTAATGTTAATTTTGTAACTTACAGAAATCTGGCTCAACTTCTGTTTCAATTAATATCAGAATATGCAAAAAAGATATTATTGTGATAACTTTAATCTAAGCTTTAAGGTACTAGATCCTAGCCAAATTATGTCACCTATGTTCACTATTTCACTAGTCCTTAAAGATTAATTGAATAAATTGGGATTTGAATCAAGATTATAATGTAATAGTCAAAGCTATTAGGAAAAAGACAATTCAAATATTATTAATCTGTTATTATAAAATGTTATTGAAAATTAACATGCATTATAACACAAGAAATTAATTTGTATTCTCATAATATTTGTGATCTATAGTAATGCATTCAAATCCAGAATATAAAATCATAATAAAAAGTATAACCCTCATAATAATTTGATATCATTGTTAATATGTACTTGATTGTGATGGCATTAATATTATTATAATGTCTTTTACTTTGTAGTGATGTTGATGCAATAATAACTAATTACAAACTTGTCAATATTATAACCATGTAATTGAAGAATGCATTTAACTAGAAATAGTGATCATCTCAATAATTATAAGGGACCTGAAATAAAACCATTATTTGTAAAAGTAGGAATATGACAAGGTACCTGGTTGCAAATTTTGAAGTTTTGGATCAATAACCTTTGAAGAGTAATTTTATATCAAGATCAAAACATGTAAATTTTACAAGTACAATAATTTAAATAGTAAAAAAAAAAACTGCTACTGAGGAAAGGAATTTTCCTTGCTTCTGAAAAACTTAAAACTTCTCACAAACTTATTAACCCCTTCCTTAAAGTAAATTTAGAACCTAAAGGGGTAATTAGCAGCCTTATTGAATTATGATGTGATGTAGACAATAATGTTGCAAGCAAAGCTGTTACAAGTATTGGGTTTTAATAAAATTGTTTTTGAATGTTATCAAATCATGTACCTTATTTTGTGAAAACTGAAAACATATGTTCAAATGTAAGCTATTTGTTAAAAAATAATCATGCCTATTTGCAATAATATATGATTTGTATTGTGAACTAAAGTTTAAAGTAAACTATCACAATAAGTTAAGGGACTAACCAGCCCCTGCCTTAACCCTCTCTAATCAAGAGAACAGTAATGAAAACTTAATTCCAAGCAAAGTTGTTCACTCTTGTTCTATATTACTGGAAAGAATTACTAGATAATTTATTCATTAAGAAATTGTTTAAAAAGAAAATTTGTTTATCATATTTTGTAACATTATAATTTTTCATTGGGTATGTAAATCTTGGAAACCTTACAAATGCTATTGTAATAATTACTGGTTAAGGTAAAAGTCATTGGATTTGCAACTGATATTACTCATTTATGGATCATTGAATTGGATTCATCATTCAAAAGAAAGATATCACTGATAAATAATCTCTGACTCTTACCTCAAGTCAAACAATGTTATACTCCCTTCCCTCCTTTTTCCTTATTCAAAGCAAAGTGATATAAAAATTGAAGCCCCAGAAATTTGAATATGTAAAGCAAGGCTATATGTTCCACTGTTTACTTAAAAAACTGTACCTATCCCAAGAATTGTTTCAGTGAAAGTTAGTTTGAACCTCTTGTAAATTAATTTATTTGTATAATTTTCTGACCATCAATTTGAATAACTAATTACAAATACAAAGAAACAAATAATACTCCAGAATTATAATATGGGGATCGAGGTTTTATTCATACAGGAAATCGATCTGAGTTTTGGGTAAAAGACATTTCACTAAATCTAAACTATATATATAATTTTGAATTTTAAAACTTTTTTTTACTTAAAAAACATTGTATTTTTCCCTGAATTTTTAATTTTCTTATTGCTTTTCCTTTTCATTTTTTATAGAATAATTGACTTTTTCCCTTTTTCTTATTTTTTATACTTAAAGTACAGAAAATCAATGTTAATCCTTTTTCATTTCACAGTAATATAATTTTAATATTAAAACATACCCACAAAGCCTTAAGTCTATGGAAACCTGCCATGAATTGGTAAATATTATGGGGCTACAATTAATGATTCTGTCTGATTACAGGAGAAGAGAACAAAAGAGCCACAAGGTCAAGGAGACCACCCAGTCCAATGGGATTGGTAAGAAACTGCACAGGGCCTAGCACTACAAGGTCAAAAAAGACTGTACCAATCCAAGAAGGACTGACAAAACTTTCTCATGCCAATACCGAAGGACTTAAACTTAGTGATTGGGGTTTGGGGTTGCAGTTTTTCTGACATATGTTAGAGACTAGACTTCCTTGAACTTCATCCTAGGTTAAGTACCAAAGATTGGCCATCATCCTGGCTCAAGTGCAGGCAATTCAGACCAGGGAAAGACACTTCCCTTTCTCACAAAAAATTTGGTCCTTTTCTTTCTCTTATAAGTGTGGTAACTTTCTATAGACCTGGCTTCTAAATGGGTACTTGTACCATTGCTTAAATCACTTTACTTGGGCCTTGATACAAGGACCTGCTATAAGTTTAATTTCCCCTACATTTTTGCCCATAAGACTTTGATATTTTGCATTTCATTCACAAGATATTTTCTTCTCTCTTTTATTTGAATTTTTTAAATTTTTAAAATTTCTTTTACCAATTGATTCACACAACCCCAAAACTCAGTCATGTATCCTTAACTGATCTGGATGTTAGCCTTAACCCTCTTCAGGGGAGAATGTATGTTTTATAATCTATAATGTAAAGTTGAAATTCTTTTGACAGTAATTTCAGGATAAGAAGTTTGCCACCTCCCCAGAATCCAGACGATGAACCTGTTTGGAAGAAGATACCATGAAGATGCCTGCAGAGACCTACACTGCATCAAGAAGATCCAAAAATGAACTTTGGGGTGCAGTTAAATGAAATATGGGGAATTGAATGCATCTGTTTTGAATGTACACTCTTGTGCCAAAGGGGACTGCCCCCTAATTGGCTTTTTGTCAATGCGTCTGGCAATCATTTGATCATTGTTTTTTTCCTCTTTTCTTTTTATCCCCAAATTTGTATAACTTAAAAGTTAGTTATGTTTGCAAGAGCCTTCAGGGAGACTAACTTCCCTTGGATCTCATAAGAGAGATTCACACACCCCAACATGTGAATGCCCTATTTTATTCCTTATGGTTCTGTTTTGCTTTTCATTTCTCATTTGATCACTCAGTTCTTCAATAAGGCAAATTCAAATTGAACTAAAATCTCTTCAATTTAAAACAAAAGGAAAAGATTTTGAGAGCAATAGAGAGACACATGGTCAATTACCATAATCTATAAATCTGAACAGAACCTCTTGTAGTTTGTAAACTCTCTATAACTGATAGCTGTGACCATTCGCTATAACTCCACTCAAAAAAAAAAAAAAAAAAAAGAAAAAAGAAAAGGGGGAAATATGTGGGAAGTCAATAAGAGAATAGATAAAAATCTGAGACCCCTCTTTTGACACCTCT
>NW_025369527.1:0-4908 GCF_016433145.1 Gracilinanus agilis | reverse complement strand
TATATATATGTGTGTGTGTATACACACACACACACACACACACACACACACACACACGGAGCCCTTGGACCATATTTCTTAAGTGTCTTTTACAATTGGGAGAGGCTAGTGTAGAGGAAACATAATAATAGCCTATGCTTTCATTAGCAAAGGGAATTCCCTGATGAGGAAACTCCTCCACCAAGATATCACTGCATTATCTCAGTCATTCAGAGGAGGAAGCAGTGACAGAATCAGTGACTTGCCCAAGGTCACATAGCCTGCCCAAAGTTTCAGAGGCAGAACCTCTTCACTTCTAAGTCAGATCTCTATCCACCATGAAACACTGCCTCTCTAACTCTTATTTATATAATACTTGAAATTTGCAGAGGAATTATACGCACAAGATCATAGATTTGAGGCTGGAAGGGACTTCAGGGGTTGTGTAGTGGACAACTAGGTAGCACAGTGGATAGAGGGTCAGGCCTGGAGTCAGGAGGTCTTGGGTTCAAATTAAACTTCAGATACTTCCTAGCTGCATGACCCTGAACAAGTCACTTAACTCCTGCTTGCCTAACTCTTGCCTTTCCAACTTAAAATTGTTACTAATACAGAAAGCAAGGGTTTTAAAAAAGGGAGGCAGGGCATGTAGCTCAATGATGTCAAACTCAGAAATAGGATCATTAAACTGTACATAAGTATATCTGTGGGAGCATAGTGACTTAGAAAGCCATATGTTTACATTATCTGTGTTTTATTGTATTTTATTTATATTGTTAAATATTTCCCAATTTTAATCTGCTCTGGTAAGCTTTCTTTTCTTTTTCTTTTTTTTTCGTTTTTTTTTTTAAGCCCTTATCTTCTGTCTTGGAGTCAATACTGAGTATTGGTTCTAGGCAGAAGAGTGGTAAGGGTGGGCAATGGGGGTTAAGTGACTTGGCCAGGGTCACACAGCTGGGAAGTGTCTGAGGTCACATTTGAACCCAGGACCTCCCGTCTCTAGGCCTGGCTCTCAATGCACTGAGCTACCCAGCTGCCCCCCTCTGGTGAGCTTTCAAGAGAGTTATGGGCATATGTATTGTGGGCTGCATGTTTGACCCCTCTGATCTAGTCTAACTCTCTCATTTTATAGATGAGGAAACTGAGGCCAGAGATGTAAAGTATTACATGGAAACTAAAAAATGAACCAACCAAGGAGTCACAAGGCCCGAGTTCAAATCTTACCTTTCCCACTACATGACCTTGGGCAAGTGATCTAACCTCCCTGGGTCTCAGTTTCCTCATCTATAAAATGAGAGAGTTGGATATCGGTTAGATATTTAAGATCCTCTTTAGTTCCAAATCTATGATCACATGACTTTAAGTGCAAAAATATCTAAATTTCAGTGCTCTGGTTATTCGACCCTTCTTTAAGATCTTTTCTTGCCCTGTGGTGGTTCCTTTCATGTACCTTGATTTGTCTTGCAGCTTAAAAAGTATCTATCTATCTTTCTGTCTATCAGTCTATCTGTCTGCCTGCCTATCCATCTATCTACTTATCTGTCTGTCTTGATGTCTTTCTATCCACTATATCAGTGATGGGCATCCATTTGAGCTCGATGTGTCAAAATTCGCCAAAAAACCGAGCATAACTTGAATGTCAATGTGACATTTGGAGAAAAAAACCATAATCTCACGATATTTATAGTTTAAATAACAAAAATGTATAATTGTCATATATAACTGTATTTAATAAACCAAAATAGGTAAATGAATATAGGGAGAGTTATCATCTATAGTGCACAGAGTATCTACACTACTCTGGAGCAAACGTTTCATCCTCAGCATGCGGCCCCAAACTTCTCACTGCGTGTCATCAAAAATGGCTACGTGTGCCAATGCTGACACGTGTGTCATAGGTTTGCCATCAGGGCACTATATCTATCTACCTACCTACCTATCTATTTATCT
Source organism: Gracilinanus agilis (assembly GCF_016433145.1). Lineage (NCBI taxonomy): Eukaryota > Metazoa > Chordata > Mammalia > Didelphimorphia > Didelphidae > Gracilinanus > Gracilinanus agilis. The sequence continues at coordinate 2,979 of NW_025369527.1, read as the reverse complement.
GTCTGTACATCTATCTTTCTACCTCCTTCTCTACCCCTGTGTCTCTTCCCCCCTTTCTCTTTCTCTCTGCCTCTCTTTCACTCTCTTTTTCCTCTGTCTGTCTCTGTCTGTCTCTTTCTGTAATTGGATCCCCCGAGAGACCCTGGCACATTACATTATATCACCTCCTTCCTGCCTGCCACTGCATCCCCCTAACCGCTGGACCCTACCATCTGCCTTGCCACTAGGACCCGCCTGGGAAGACTTAATTCCCTTCAGCTCTGGAGCTGAATTGTCTGGTCTAAATTGTCTTGAGTATATCACCTATTTAGCCCCGGACATGGTTTGCGTTTCACCTCAGCCATTTTCTGGCCACTCACCTTCCCGCCTGCTCCTGCATCTTCCAGACCCCCTGGACCTAGCCATCCACCCAGCTGTCACCTTTATACTTTTCCCTTCCCCTCCAATGAGCCTTCTTTGGCAGCTCTGGTGCCGTAATCAAAACTGTACTGCCATTGTTACTGGAAAAGGGAATTCTAATCAACTCCCCTGGACTCTATTCACCTCTTCCCCTGATTTCCCCAAACCAGCCCTTTCTGGACACCATTCCCCAATATATGTTGCCTCCACCTATTAGAAGGAAAGTTCTTTGAGGCCTGAAACGGTCTCAATTTTTTATTTTTATTTCCAGCACTTATAATAGGTCTTATTATATTCATTAGATTGTGAGATTCTTGAGAACAAGATGCCTTTTCTTTGAATCCCCAGGATTTAGAATAGTGCCTACAGGGGGGCAGCTGGGTAGCTCAGTGGATTGAGAGCCAGGCCTAGAGACGCGAGGTCCTGGGTTCAAATTTGACCTCAGACACTTCCCAGCTGTTTGACCCTGGGCAAGTCACTTCACCCTCATTGTCTAGTCCTTACCTCTCCTCTGCCTTGGAGCCAATATGCAGTATTGACTCCAAGATGGAAGGTAAGGGTTTAAAAAAAAAAAAAGGAATAGTGCCTATGTAGAAGGCTCTTAATACATATTTATCAACTCTGATTGACTCTAATAAATGCTTTTTCATTCATTCATTCATTGAGGTAGACAAGAAAAAAGGATCGTCTTACTATACCTTAAAGTCACTTCACCCTGCTGGCCTCAGTTTCCTCATCTGTCAGATGAGCTGGAGAAGGAAACGGCAAACCACTCCAGGAATTTAGGTTAGCAGGGTCAAGAGACTTGCTTAAAGTTACTTAGCAAGTAGTGAGCAATAAAACAAACAAGTAACAATATATGTGTGTATAGGTTTACTCTTTCTCTCTCATATGTATATATGTGTGTTCCCGTGTTTGTTGTTTAGTCTTTTTTCAATCTGGTCTGGCTCTTTGTGACCTCTTTTGTGGGGGGTTTCCTTGGCAAAGATATTGGAGTGGTTTGCCTTTTCCTTTTTCAGCTCATTTTACAGATGAGGAAACTGAGGCAAATGGCATTAAGTGATTTCCATTTTCTTCTCCAGCTCATCTAACAGATGAGGAAACTGAGGCAAACAGGGTTAAGTGATTTGTGCAGGATCACACAGCTAGTTTGACTTTTCCTTCTTCAGCTCATTTTATAGATGAGGAAATTGAGGCAAATGGCATTAAGTGACTTATGAGGGTCACACAGCTAGCTTGCCATTTTCTTCTCCAGCTCATCTGATAGATGAGGAAACTGAGGCAAACAGGGTTAAGTGATTTGTGCAGGAATCCACAGCTAGTTTGACTTTTCCTTCTTCAGCTCATTTTACAGATGAGGAAATGGAGGTAAACCATATTAAGTGACTTGCTCAGGGTCCCACAGCTAGTAAGGGTCTGAGCCTAGATGAGTCTTCCTGACTCCTGATCTAGTGCACTATCCACCATGCACCTCCTAGCTCCCATTGTACCACTTATTATTATTATTATTATTTTTAAATAAAAACCCTCACCTTCCGTCTTGGAGTCAATACTGTGTATTGGTTCCAAGGCAGAAGAGCAGTAAGGGCTAGGCAATGGGTGTGAAGTGACTTGTCCAGGGTCACACAGCTGGGAAGTGTCTGAGGCCAAATTGGAACCTGGACCTCCCATCTCTAGGCCTGACTCTCAATCCACTGAGCCACCCAGCTGCCCCCCCCCAAAATTGTACCGCTTATTAACTATGTAATATGTGTACATAATTACTATATGTGTATGTGTATACAACGTGTGTGCACGTCACCTCCTATTTGCCAGGACTGTTGGGAGCTCTAGAATGATACTAGCTGACATTTACAGACGGGGTTTACAAACACTTTCCATTCCTTTTCTCACTAAATCCTAGAGCTGGTGGTGAAATCTCCGTTTTACAGACGGGGAGGTTAAGGGCTGCCGGCAGGGAGTCACTTCCCTCAAGTCCCGCTAGAAGCGAATCGCGGAGGAAGGATTCCGCCCCGATTGTCTTCCTCCAGATCCATCGCTCTTTCCGCCACACGGTGCCGCCCCTCCCGGTGGTTAAGCTAGACGGTGTCCAAAGGCCGGCAGTCCCGGCAGGGAGGGCTCCAGCGCCGATGCCGTAGGAACGAGAACTGAAGTCACCGGAACTTTTTCGTCTGGAGAAAGTGAGAATCCGGAGGCGCAGGAGAGCCTGGGGCAGGGGGTTCGCTTGTCCCGTGGGCTCCCAGAGCAGCGGAAGGGAAGAGACGAGGAAACTGAGCTTGACGTCGGAAAAGGCTCGCAGAGGATGAGGGAGCTGCTCCCAGGTGGAAGGGGCGGCGTTAAGAGCTCAGAGAATCTTGGCATTGCCTATCCCGGGCACGAAGGAACCTTTGAGTTTAGCCAGTTACCAGAATGGACCACCAGGTGGCACAGCGGATAGAGCACCGAGCCTGGAAGCTGGAAGATTCGTCTTGAGTTTAAATCTAATCTCAGACATTTTTTAGCTGGGTGACCCTGGACAAGTCACTTCATTCTGCTTGCCTCAGTTTCCTCATCTGTCAAGTGAACTGGAGAAGGAAATGG
>NW_025369526.1:0-4791 GCF_016433145.1 Gracilinanus agilis | reverse complement strand
ATCTATCTATCTATCTATCTATCTATCTATCTATCTATCTATCTATCATCTATCTATCTATCTATCTATCTATCTATCTATCTATCTATCTCTATCCATATCTATCCATCTATCTGTCTGTCTGTCCATCTGTCCATCCATCTGTGTCTATCTCTCTCTTTCTTTCTTTATATATGTATTTTTATACATATATATATGTATGTATATATACACACACATATATATAATGTTAAGACAATATATGGATTGGTTTTCATATCAATGTAAGATTTTTATCCCAAAACCTAGTTTCCACAGCAGATATAGATGTAAATGATATAAAATGACATGTAGATAACAGATATAGATATGGAAATGGATGTAGAAATAGCCAATGAAGATGTCTAGATTTACATGACAGATGATATTGATATAAAGAACATAAATATCAGTATAGTTTATATAAATAAAGATATAGATACTGATGACATAAGATATTGACATAGCGATATCTATAGATGATATCAGTCTATACATTTTTTAGATATAGATTTAGAAATGGATGGTCTAGATATATTGATATGGATGACAGATTTTCTATGTAGACATGACAGATACATAGATAATATAAGGCTGTAGCTTTAGACCAGTGATTCCCAAAGTGGACGCCACCACCCCCTGGTGGGTGCTGCAGCAATCCAGGCAGGGTGATGATGGCCAAAGGTGCATTTATCTTTCCTATTAATTGCTATTAAATTTTTTAAAAAAATTAACTTCCAGGGGGCTAAGTAATATTTTTATTTATTTATTTTTTTAAACCCTTAACTTCGGTATATTGTCTCATAGGTGGAAGAGTAAGGGTGGGCAATGGGGGTCAAGTGACTTGCCCAGGGTCACCCAGCTGAGAAGTGTCTGAGGCCAGATTTGAACCTAGGACCTCCTGTCTCTAGGCCTGACTCTCAATCCACTGAGCTACCCAGCTGCCCCAGTAATATTTTTTATGGAAAGGGGGCGGTAGGCCAAAAAAGTTTAGGAACCATTGCTTTAGACTATATAAACGTAGATATGGATAGTATATATTAAGTGATATAGATGACAGATTTATAGATATAGATATAGAATTGTGGATAGAAATATGGATATAGTTAGGTATGAGAAATAATATATATATATATATATACATACAGATATGTGATATATATAGATATATTCTGCCGATGATCTAAATAGAAAAGATGTAGGATATTCATACCAAGATAGCTAACTATGACAAAGACATCCTTGTAGACATTGTATAGTTAGGAATAGAAATGTAGATGCTATCGATACAGAAATGAATGATGTAGATATTTGGCCATAGAAGACAAGTAATTTGGATAAAGATGTAGCTACAGTTATGGAGCCGGTGAGTTGGGGAGGGGTCATGGAACTGAGATATTTGCTGGTCTACAAAATTCATAATGGATGAAGCTTTTCCTCGTATTATAAATGGGTAAAACTGTTCTGCTGTTTTGTTGAGAGAATCGCCCAGGACACTGAGAGGTTAAGTGACTTAGGCAGAGTCAAGGTCAGACTGTGACTGCTGGAATTTGAAGATACAATAATAATGAGAGCCAGTTCCTGAATGTTGTGATAGAAGGGGGAGAGAGAGAACGTCTATGAGGTGAGACTCTCTTCTAGCCCTCCAAAGAAAAGCCTTCTTGACTCTCAGGCATGCTCTCTAGCCACACAGACCCTTCCATGAGTGTAAGTTTTTCTCTTGTCCTTAGAACAAGGTCTGGCACATAGTAAGCACTTCATATATGCTTGTTCACAGGCTGACAAATATATCTATATCTATACCTTATATGTTGCATATACACATATATCATATATATATACTGTACACATGTATATATACATAAACATATGTACCTATGTGTAGTATGTACTGTATACTTATATTTATATGCATACACATAAGTAAAACAAGTCTTCTCATTGTTCAGAATAAAAATTAATCTGCCTACGCATGCTTAGAAATCCCTGCTGGTATGAAGGAAGAACACAAAAAGTCTTAATTTGGACTCAAAATGCCTGATGAAATCTACTCACCCCTTTCTTCGTTTTGTAACCTTTTCTGGCTTTATGATTTAGTTTATGAACATCACTTTGTCTCTCTGGGTTGGACTAAATGATGCCTTCAGATTCCTTCTCGCTCCAAAGCTATGATCCAAGGGTTGTTGTTGTAGTTGCTGTTGTTGCTGTTGTAGTTGTTGTTGTAGCTGTTGTTGTAGTTGTTGCTGTTGTTGTTGTGGTGGTGGTGGTGGTGGTGGTGACCCATGGTGGGGTTTTCTTGGTGCAGTTACTGCAATGGTTTTGCCATTTCTAAGACTCCTAGGATATATGAGAAATCATTATGCACGCTCATGGTCTGTCAGTGGCAGGACATGACTAAAATATGACCGTTGGCTTTATTAGTCAAACAGCTGTTAGAACAGTGAGGGAAACTTGCTCTGAAGGATGACATTGCCATCAAGGTAAGCATTCCTTCACATTTGAGCCATTAGATCTGCCGGTGAGGCTGCTCTCAGCATTGTGTAGAATGAGTTTATTGTTAGAGAGAAGAAAGTCAGAGGAAAGCCAATGAGGGAGAAATGAGACTCTTTCCACAGCTGTAGAGAAAACTGGAGGATATTTTTTCAGGAAACTCCCGGCGCAGTTGACGATGAGACCCTGACAATATACAGTAGGGTAATGTCTTTGTTTCATGTGATTTGTAATCAGCTCTTCTCTTTCCTAAATGGAGTTTTACTTTCATAAATGTCAATGAGTAAAACCACATTATAAGAAGAAAAGAATTCATTACCATCATATAATACTTGCAAAAGGGCTGCTATGAAACAAAATTTCACCGATTGAAATTCTCTTGGGATTATGGTAAATACTGTCATTTTGCTCTCTTTATCTTTTACATGCCTTTGATTTTTTAAAATGTGGTTATTTCCTAAAATGTATAATTCTAACAACAATGAAAATCTATAAAGTCTTTCTCCCCCGACCCCAACTGATTTCCCTCTAGTTGGGTTAAGGACTGTGCTTGAGACAATAAAACTGTTTTATTAAAATCTGAATTCTTTATACTACCAGTTATATCTTCTAAACAAGGGCATTTAAGAAGTCTCTGTAAGTTATTAATTGCATCAGACATATAACAATAAATCTCAGAAGGCGAATAGCACATCATGCCACCTTTTGTCTCTATCTAATGTTATATTCATGCCCCTTTTTTCCCTTTGTGGGGCATCCACTATTCTTCAGACCCTCATCAGGATACTCTCCTTCATGGCTAGAATGTTTATCTTCCTTGTTTCTATCTCTTGGGATCTCTAGATGTTTTCAAGGCTTACCTAAAAACATAATATCCTGTTCAAGGAGATTCCTGATTCCCTCAACCATTAGAACTTCTTAATTCCCAGAATTTACTTTGTATTTATTTTTAATCTCTTTTTATTATCTATTTTTCTTTGTATATCATCTTTGGCACATAGCAGACTCTTAAAAAAGAACACCCGCTTTCTTGGAATCAATATAAACTACTGGTTCCAAGGCAGAAGAGGGGAAAGGACTAGGCAATTGGGGTTAAATGAGTGGCCTAGAATCACACAGTTAGACAGTGTCTGAGGCCAGATTTGATCCCCATATAGAAGGCTCTTAAGAAGATTTGTTGATGGATTTGATGGTTGAAATGTTTTCCCACTAAGTAGAATATAAGTTTGAAATGGAGGACAGTTACATCTAATGTCTTTTCTCACTGCCTAGCAAATTGATTCTCATGTAGTATCTATTAATAAATGCGAATTGAATTGAATTAAATATCATGGCACATATCCCTAAACTACATATTTACATGTTGAAAGAATTGCAAAAGTTCAGGCATATGAGTGCAGCATGTACTACTTCAAGACTTCAACATAATCCCTGTTACATTTGAAAGCAATTTTTATGTGGACTAAAATTTTTACATAATTGCAAACACATATTTATGAGAGGAATTAATCAGGTTCTGTAAGCATTGTTTTCATTTTCTCAGAGAAGAGAGGAAAGACAACTGAACTTAGCATCAGAAAGTATACATTCCAGGTGAGATATGACCATTTTTTTCTTTTCTTGTTAAAGATATAACCTTTCTTAGCCTCAGTTTACTCATCTTTAAAATGGGAGTTAAAATACTGTCACTGAATATTATAGGACTACAAGGAGGAAAATGTTATGTAAACATCTGGAGTTTTCTTGGCAAAGATACAGCAATGGTTTGCCATTCCTTTTCAATTTCATTTTTCATATGAGGAAAATAAGATAAAGAGGGTTGAGTGACTTGCCAGAGTCACACAGAGCTAGTTAGTATCTGAGGTAAGATTTGAACTCAGTTTTCCTGACTAGGGTTGGCTCTCTTTCTACCACATCACTTACCTGCCCTAGTAAGGTACACTATGAATGTAACTGCTATTTACTTGGAAACAAATTTTTACTCTAATTTATCCATTAACTTCTTACTTTTATTTTTAAACCCTTATTTTCTGTCTCAGTGACAACTCTAAGACAGAAGGAAAAGGGCTAAGCAAAAGGGGTTACATGACATGCCCAGAGTCACACTAGGAAGTGTCTGAGATCAATTTGAACCCAATTTCTTCTGACTCCTGACATGGCTCTCCATTCACTCTACCATCTAGCTGCCTCTAACTTGTTACTTTTAAACATGTATATTTTGGGAAAAAAGATATATACCTATTCATCTCTCTCTCTCTCTCTCTCTCTCTCTCTCTCTCTCTC